>NW_014541973.1:400671-430657 GCF_000741045.1 Vigna radiata var. radiata | reverse complement strand
CCATGAGCTCCTTAAGTCTGGCTCCAAACTCAATTTCTCTACGAAGAAAACCATGGTCTTTTAAACTCTCAAGAAATATTTTTCCTTTTTGAATACTATCTCTCATTAGTTTTAGGTTTCTTTTAATGGTTGGAGGTACAAACTTCCTACTTTCTTTTTGCTTACCCTCATTTTGATTTTGATTTTTCATGTATTGGGCAAACAAGTCCCTAAGCTCACTCATTTCTATTCCTTTCTCTTTCATCTTATAATTCCAAAAGTGGATTTTTAGTTTGAAAAGGTTTAAGATTTTGCCAAGAGACAATTCCCAGGTAAAAGAGGTGAGCCAAAGGCCGCTTAAATACCAAGTCTTACCTAGCCAGAATGTCTAAAGCTACTTACTTAACCATTTTCAAAGTAAGATTCACTATTGAATTTAAAAAATGGACTCAAACAAACAAAGAGAAAGTTAAAAACACCTAGACTTCTAATTTTCGGACTTCTAATGGAACAAAAGCCTAGAACGTGGGAATGAGAAAATAAAACAAAAGAAATCCTAGGTGAGGCTTGTAGCTTTTGGCTAACAAGACACACTCACCATCTACTAGCAATGCAAGTAAAAAAATTGCCAAGATTGGAGAGAGCACCAAGGACTCTTCCCTCACTTGGTCTTAATGGCCTTTTACAAGAAAACAAAGGAAACTAAATCTAAAACAGATTACACATTCAAAACTCCAAAAGATCAAGCTACAATACTCTGCTGCTCCATATGTGCACTGCTTGAACTTGTCCAGCTGCTGTGACAGCATTTGGATCGGTGCAGCAGAATGAATTTGGTTGGAAGGGTTATCAATGTTGTTGTGATTCCTGCTGTTATCTTCTGGACCAGTTTGTATTTTGCAGTTGAGATGCAATCAGAGGAAGGCTTGATGGTCTGCACCTTTAGTTTCACAACTTTATAATCCAGTGATTCAGAAAAACAAGTTCCTATCACGTTTCCCAGAATGAGGCTGCTGTAAGCTACTGCTTTGGAGAAAATGATTATGTGCAGAATTGTTTGGAAAGTCTGCCACCAATCTGGAATGTTAGTCTGCTGTTCCTAATTTTGGAATTGTCAGACTTGCAAGTTATGGATCAATGTTTTCACTTTCCAGCTCAAAGAAACCTGCATTGTTATAAGTCTGCAAGAAAATTAATGCTCTAAACTGAATAGGTTAGTGAACCAAGATTGTCAACTATATAGCAGCACCAGAAAACCAGAAAAAAAAACTGAATTGGTTTAAACTAGGAATGATGAAAAACTGTTTTGAATAGCTTTGATGATTTAAATTCTGCACGTCCAATTGTAAAACCAATTCAATCAAGTGTTTTAAAAATCCTTTTGATCATTTAGAATGCCTCTCAAATCAGAACTGTATAAGCCAATTGCTTAACACAAATTAGATTCAAAAAACTGAATTGTTTCAGCATTGGAAAATAATGCAGTATGGCTCTCGGTCAAGGCTATTTGGGTTCATGTGCATTCACTTAAACCTCACTTCCTGTACTGTTCCAGGGTGCTCTAGCAAGTTTCTTTTAGGTTCTAGACACTCAATATGTCAATCCCTCAGCTATTTGGCTTGTGTCTCAAAATTTGCCTAGTGGAGTTGCCAAATTTTCACTCTTTTTCACTCTTTTTTTTTCACTGCAAAATGGTGTTTGTGGAAACTATTTTCCCTTGCTGTAGAGGCACTTAGATCAAGATCTATACAAGTTTCCACCCCTCAAGATGCTACCACTAGCATGAGCTATCATCCCAGCACAAAATCTGCAGCAATAAGCATCTAAGTAGCACCAAACAGAATTAACAAACTGCACCAGAATTTCAAACCAGATTTTTGAATGTTTGACAATTTGGAGGCCAAAAAAATAAGGAACTCAAAGGAAAACAGGGATGGAATAACAACAAGCACTCAAAAGGAACCTATCAAAGGCACTAGAACAGATTAAGAAAGCAATAAAACGAAAATGGCAGATCACAAACTCATCCAGACCAAACTGTTTGATATTTTGCAAAAGTGTTTGTTAAAATGCCCCAATGAAATTCAGATTTTGTGTTTTGGGGGTTTTAACTATTTGAATCTGGATTGCACGGTTCTACAAGCCTTTTAACACTTGTTTTTACTTATTTTGATCATTTATTTTCATTCTATAACCATGAACCAGCTCTTGCTACAATCCAAAAGTGTTTTGCATCAAAAATATCACAAACAGTGTTGTCACAGTGAAAACTGCACCAGAAAAAAATGAATTGAATTGGTGGTTTGATACTCAAATTCGAAATGAAGTGATTCAACAGCTCTTTTGAATGATCCAGCAACTTTGTTTGATGATTTTAAGTATGTTTAAAATCTTAAACAACTCGAAATCTGATTGTAATACAACTTCACTATTTCACTTCCATTTTAGCCCAAAAAGTGATGGTTTAAACTACAAATCTGCATATAGGATGTGTTTTGACCAAATAAACAGTGCTATCAATCTTAAACCATCAATTTGGACTTGCTCAAGCTATGAAACAGTAAAGAAATAGCAGATTTTCACAAATCACCACTGTTGTAACGTTTATGCAGAAAATTTGCACCAAATCACCACCCAAATTCAGTTTTTCATGGATTCAAAAGTTGGACAGCAAAGAAATGACTCAAGGCAGTGTAATTACACAGAACTAAGCTAGAATTAAGGTGCTTAGCATGACCAAACTCAAATTACACAATTCAATTCAATTGGCACGGTGAAAAACTAGATTTCTCAAACTGAAACAGTGGAATTCTTAAGGATTTTAAGCAACCAAGCTATGCAAATTGCATTTCATTGCTTATTCTGGTTTGCTACACCTTAAGACACCTTCAACAAACTCAAACAAGTTTGTATAAAGCACCAGAATCAAAAGAAATTAACTGGAACAGATTTAAATTTCCAAAACCAGATTTGAATTTCTTGAGCAGAATTGAAACCAGAATTAGTTTCTAGTGCTTTTGCTTCTATCACCAAGGCTAGAACATGTTCTCATTGCCTTATTTGGTTGATTTAAAGCCTTTCCAGCACTTCAATCTCAAGAAAACTCACTTAAAACCAGCAGAACCGAAAACTAAATAGAGACAAATTTAAAACTGCAAGTATGGACTGCACAATACTAGATCATGACTGGAATTGAAAAATAAAGCTGGAAATGACACAAACAATTAAAATTCACCGTTTAAAATGAAGAATACAAATGAACACACAATAGAAGCACGAAAATAACGACTGGAACGAAAATTAAAGTTCAAAACAGAAAAGAAAAAACTGAAACAGAGATTGTAGTGGACGTAGAAAAAGAACAGCACACGTATAAGATGAAAATTAAGTAGAAAAATGGAAGAGAGACTTAGCTATAGGTGCGTGGACAACCAAAGCTCTGGATACCACTTGATGGAAGAACGATTTGGCTGATTCTGGAGGTGGAAGCAATCAACCAGATCTTCTTCTCTGAACAGTTATACGTGACTCAAAATGATGTTGTAATGCAGCGGAATAAGTTGAATTATGAAGATGATGACCGTAGGAAGTAGAAATTCTGGAAACCACTATTTAAACGGTGTTGGTGGCTAGATGAAAGCTAATGGAAGACTTGGTGCTGAAGATAAGGTTGATGCAGAGGAGGTTTGGATGCTGAAATGTGATGCAGATGGATAGAAATAGGCTAGGAATGGAAGCCTAGCTAGGGAGAGAGGCTAGAGGAAACTCTCAAGCTCTATCTCGGTGACCTTCAACAAGAAGAAATTTCTGGACAAAGATCAACAGAATAATTCTTCATTCAAATCAAAGGTACTATCATAATCTGATACATTCATATTTATAAAGCAAATCCTATGCTATGGACGGTGGAGATGACAGCTAAAGAGATGCGGATCTTCCCACGTGGCAACGGTGAGGAATGTATGTCATTCTTCTGGGTGAAGCAATGCAGATGCATGGAGGTGCAACAATGTTTCTACCAAATCACGTATCAGATGCCGTGATGGTGAAACATGTGAACTCTTCTTGGGCAGCTCCCTATTTAAAAAATTCACCCCCTCCCTTTGTGGAAATGTCTCTTTTACCCTTCTCCTTAGGTTGGGTTGGTCCATGGTGTTCTAGCCTTATTGGACCCTACAAAATAACATATAGACATATTAGAATAGAATCCTTCTAAGACTTTAGAGGATAATCAAGAAAGAGCTCTTAAAAGTCCTTCTTCACTTCCCTTTCTTAGCCTTAGCTTTAGTTGGTACTCCTTTGAATGGAATGCCCTAAATGGGTTTCCATCATATGTTTTTTGTGATTTTTTCACATGAGGACATTGCTTGTTATTGGGAATGGTTGGTAAAGTGTGTTAGTGGTGTTGGAGGTCATGGTTGGGCAACCTAGGTTCATGGAATTTGTCCATGTTAGTCACTTGAGCAACTTAAGTGAAAACAGGCCATTGTAAACGTTTACAGGGCAGTGTAAACGTTTACACGAGAGTATTTGTGAAAATGTACAGAAAGTTCTTCAGAGGAAGCCAGTTTTTATAACGCAGGGGACCAAATATGTTTATTGTGATTTTTTCACATCATTTATTGCAGAAAGCAATGTCCAACATTGGATTTAGTTTACCTTAATGAATAATATTACAGAATAACATCTTAATGATAAACATCAAGGCAGCTGAAACATACAAGTAATCGTGACTAAGTTTTTGAAGTTGTCATAATAGCATCTTACACTTATCCATAGAAATTAAAAGTTCAGCTGCATAACAAAACATTGAAAAAAATATATCTTAATTAGACTAGTTGTTGTTTGGTTCTTTGGATGATGATGGTTAGTCAGATGGTGGTGGAATGAATTTCTTGAGGATTTCATTGACATGCTTGTGGTTTTCTACCCACATAGGTAGTCGAATGACAGGTTTTGGTGTTTGTTTGACTAGTTCAATCGTAGGTGGTCCAATTTCAGCCGGAAACACCTTCACCACGTTGCAATGCACTATATTGACACAATCACACCAAGATCGAAGAGATGACACACCCACACCAACGACGAAGAACGATGTAACGAACGAAGAGATGAGACACCAACGAAGACGCTATCGTCAGCGATGGCAAGAACGAAGCCCACAACCGCACTGGAATCAAAACAAATGAGATGGAGAAATCGAAAGATTGGAAGAACGAAGGCAGCGGTAGTGAGACGGAAAAATGTGATGAAAGAGAACGTTTCAATCCTATGAAATAGGTCAAGGGCAAAACGGGAAATCAAAAATTCAAGTTTGAACCTCTGCAATGACGTCACAAATTCAATTTTTAAAAAAAATAAAAACGAGTCAATCCCCTGTCGACACCTGGCAGTGTCAAAATGGTTGAATTTTGGTGTCAAAATATCGGGACGCTAAAAAAAATGAAAGTGTAGTCATAGTCTGGATCGAGCACATCTTAGTTTGTTGGGTTTAGAAGGGTAACGGTGATACATTGTTTTCAAGAAGCTGACAGTGCATTTTGGGAGGTGGGCTGCCAGCCGCCACATATTTTGTTTATTGGATGTTAGCATTTTTTTTTCTTTTAGAATGAAGGTGATGTCTCGGCATATTGAAGGTGCAGCACGTGATGGCCTCAATTTGATGAAAAAAGAGAGCACACTTTTATCCTATTTCACTTGGTAAAAGCCACAGTCCATGATGCATTGTTGCCTATTTACTATTCATGTCATTTCTTTTATTTTAGCTCATCATCACATTTTAATAGCATTGGATTCCTTTTTCTTACTTTTCAAGTGCATTGAAATTAGTTTACATGTCTTGTTTTAGGAATTTTCAATTTCCTTTTCTCATGTTGTTTGTGTTGTTCAGTTTATTATTTCTGTTTACTTTAATATAGTCTATTTTGTCTCATTCGATTGTGTTAATTTAATTGTGAGGTTAGCTTAAATTAGTCGGGTTGGTTGTTAATAAAGTTACTTTGCTTCCCTATGACTCTTGCACTTTAATTGTCATACTACTGCTTTGATTATGCTCAATAATTAATTTGTTGTCTGCCTGCGATTAGGTATACGCTTAGTTGCCTAATCGGTGTCAATTCTTCGCTTAGTTGATTAGACTGTATGGTGGATGATTGATTAATTTTGTGCATTGCATTCGCTTAGTTTGTAATTCTGAAGACTGAATCAACCTTCGCTTAGTTTGTAATTCTGAAGACTGAATCAACCTTCGCTTAGTTGGGTTATTCGTGTTGGATTTGGATTAGAGTAGTGTGTACTTGTCGTTGATCTGTGATTGGAAACTTAGTAATAGAGTTAATGACCAACCGTTTTCATTCTGTATTTGATTCCGTCTTTACTTTTGTGTTTGCATTTCTGTTTGCATTCGTATTTTAATTTTATTCATCCACATTCACAAAACTTTTCACAAACCCCCCCCCCCACTTCGGGTCTGACCTAATTCTCGAACCACATTTGGTCCTTGAGAGACGACCTAGGAGTTACTTCCTAGTCTATACTGCATTTCTTTATGCTCAATAAATTTGCATGGGCTGCGACATACATCAAATTTTGGCGCCGTTGCCGGGGACCAACGGTTCAGTTTTAGGTCTTTTGTTGTGTTAGTGTGTGTTGTGTTTTGTCTTGTGTTGTGAGTGTGATGTTCTGTTTTGTGTGTTCGTCATTGTGTGTTGCATTTAGGTAGCTTTAGTTGCAAATTTTCATTGCATTCTTCTTTTCCCCCTTCTTTCCCATGTCTACCTATTTTGGTTATGTGGATACTGTTTTTCTGCCTATGCCTATGATTATGATCCTCCTGTTGATTTCCATGTTGAGAACAGTAAGGTTCCTCCTCCATCTCATGAGAGTGCTCCTAGGGAGCCGTTTCCACTTGATGAGGAGGATGTTCATTGTGTTTTCAACACTGGACTGATACATGTGCTGCCTAGGTTTCATGGTTTTGCAGGTGAATGCCCACGTAGACATTTGGAGGAGTTCTACACATTATGCTCTTTAATGAAACCTCCAGATGTCCCGGATGAAGACATGTGTTTAAGGGCATTTCCGCATTCATTACAAGAAGCAGCAAGGGGTTGGTTGTATTGTCTTCCTCCAGGATCCATCACTTCTTGGGAAGATCTTAAGCATACGTTCTTGGATAAATTCTTCCCTGCTTAGTATGGTCACAGTAACGATCTTGGATGGAATGACCCTAGCTTGGGATGGTATGTGCTCCACAGCAATATCAACCATTTCCGAATTCTTGTTGCCTTCTCCACCTGTTCAGGAACCACAACAACAGCAGTTTCATGCGCCTGCCCATTCTTTATCAGCTGTTGGTAGGAAATTGGAAAGCAAACTTAATTCTCTTAAGAGATTGATGACACAGCTAGCATCCAACCAGAGACCAACACCTCTATCTGCATCTGTTGCACGACTGTGTGCTATATGTCCTTCTAGTGACCACTATACAGATGCATGTCCTTCTTTGGAGCACCCTGTCTCTCATGATGAGCCTCAAGCTTATGCTACCAACATCTACAATAACAGGCAGCCACAACAGAAAAATCAGAGGCAACAACAATAGCAAAAGGCACCTGCCAAATCTCCTACTTCTTCTGAGCCTACATTGAATGAGCTGTGGAGGCAGATGGCCGCGCAGTGCACCGAGGAACAGTCTCAATTTTTAGAGGGATCACTATTGCAGACTGTTCCAATTCTTGATGATGTCAGTGCCATCTACATAGGAGATGGGGAGCAGAGCCACGAGCTTACTACTGCGCCATCTACTTCCCCACCCTCCTATGCCTCCCCTCTTGCACCTGAGGATGCAGTTGCTCATTCTGCTGTTACTAGTGAGATGAATCATGAATCAGCACAGGTTTTCTCTAAACTTGAATTTCCACTTGCTTTGCCTGACCTGTTTATGCATTCACATATTCTTGATTCTGCTGAGAATTCACATGTTAGTGTTGATTTTGACATTGAAACTGTGAAAACTGAAGATGTTTCAGACTTAGGATTAAATTTTGATCTTTTACAGTTTTTTGAAAATTTTAAATGTAGTTGTGAAGCTGGTTCTTGTTCTATTTGTGTTGAAATCAATTTTGTGATACAACCAGCTTCCAACTTTATAATTGGTAATACTAACTGTGAATCTGATGAAAATGTTGAGGAACAGGCAGATAGGAGCATCACTTTTGAGATAGGTAGACCACTTTCACCTTCCACCACTTTAGCCACATCTAGGGAAGTGGAGGTAAACATACCTGAGATAGATTCTGTTGTTGATGATTATGCTGATAATGGGTATAATGATGATTGTATTGTTGATGAGCATGCTTTTAGTTCTCCCTCTCTGCATGATGAGAAACAACTTTTGCCATCTTGTCTGAATGTTTGTTCTCCATGCACTGAACACGAATCTGAGCTTATTGTTGATATTGCTTCTAAATTTGAACTTGATTCATGTTCTGAGAGTATAACTGAGGTTTAGCCTCTTACACTGAGATTGGGTGTTATACCCCTGCATGTTATTTCTGTGGAGCCACATTGCACTAACCATGTTGCAGGAGGTACATATGAATTTGACCAACACACACCTATGGTGGAAGACAAAGGTGCCGATAGTTTGAAGATTAATAGGCACCAGCTGAACCTGTTCATCAACAATTATTTCTTCTTAGATCCAGTTGTGGAGGACATATCCCTGCTTGATCGAATCTGGAGACTGAAGCAATTCCTCCTCAAGACTTCTTTGTCGGATCCGGTGGTGGAAGAGATCTCCCTAGAAGTCCAAAATTTGCAACTGCCACCATGATCAGGGGAGTTTTTCTTTTGCCTTCTTCCCCCTTTCCCGCTTTTATTGCACTTGTCCATGATCTGTTGATTTTTCTGATTTCTGATCTGATAATTGTGACACACTGAGGACATTGTGTAGTTTAAGTGTGGTCTATTGGGGGAGATTTCTATTTTCTGTTAATTTTTTTTTTGTTCTCTAGGTACTTTTTGTTTTGTCTTGTGTACAATTTTGCACGTTTCTCTTTATTTTTGGACTTTGTTTAGGCTGTGGATGTGTCTTTCACTTCATTGATACTCTGACTGGTTAGGAATTCTTGCTTTTCTTTGCTTGGAAAGATGATTATGATGTTTGAGAGGTTGATTTGATTGTGACAGAAATTACCCTGTGTGAGATTTGAGCCACTTAATGTTCTTTCTTGTGTGATATATCTCTTGATTGCTTGCACATATGCCTTGGCTTGACTCTTTTTGATGATTCTTGATTGATATGCATGTTTGAAAGTGATAAAGGCAGTTTTGTTGTTGAGCCTCTCTAGCCAAATGTGCCTACCTGTTATTGATCCTTTGATAACCCTTTTGAGCCTATATTTTTCCCATTTCTTTGTCTTGAAGCTCATACACTAGTCCTATGTGAAAAACCATGATTACCTTAACCTTAGGAAATTTTGGAGCTTTGGAATTATTTTGGGAATAAGTGTGGTCTCCTTGGGTATTCAATTAAATTGGTTAGTTGGCTCCTCTTCTTGTTTTGTTTCGTAAATATGTTGTGTATCTTGTCTCTTGGAGTTGTGTTCTAGATAGAGAGAAAAAGAAAAGAGACAAGATGAAAAAAAAAAAAAGAAAATTGGATTTGGATTAGAGTAGTGTGTGCTTGTCGTTGATCTATGATTGGAAGCATAGTAATAGAGTTAATGACCAACCGTTTTCATTTTGTATTTGATTCTGTCTTTACTTCTGTGTTTGCATTTCTGTTTGCATTCGTATTTTAATTTTATTCATCCACATTCACAAAACGTTTCACAACCCCCCCCACTTCGTGTCTGACCTAATTCTCGAACCACATCTGGTCCTTGAGAGACGACCTAGGAGTCACTTCCTAGTTTATACTGCATTTCTTTATGCTCAATAAATTTGCATGGGCTGCGACACCCATCAGTCTTTATTGATATGGGAACATACAGTAGTGTCATGAACTGGGGGGAATTCCTTGATTATTTTAATACCGCCTTGGGATAGGGGTAGGACGATCAATTGTATTTTTCTTCCGCTCATTATGCATTATTAATTACTAGGGGAGGCTAGGGATAACAAGCCGGTAATAAGTAGTAGGCTCTTTTCACCAAGGGATTGGGTTAAGGGTAGCTAAGAAAGTTTGCATGGCAATTGGATAAACAAGCGAATTAAATAAGAAGAGTAGATATCTGAGAGTGGGTAAGATGAAATTGTAAACCGCAACAATATCATTCATCTATAGTTTTCCACAACCATTGATTCACTGCATTTGCATGTTTACTTTTGTTTTTACATTCAAAACCCTAAAACTAATTTCTTTCTCAAGTCTTACGCAATTGGTTTATACGAAAGTTAAGGCCTAAGAGTCCTTTGGGAAACGATACTCAGACTTACCCATTTATATTACTTGATAATGATCTGGTACACTTGCCAGGGATTTAACAAGATTTTGGCACCGTTGTTGGGGACTCGTGGTTTAACTTAACTAGTAGTGTAAACTGATTAACTTTGACTTGATTGTAAATATTTTGTACATATTCTGTTTTTATTTTTTTTATCTTTTTATTTTTTATAAAAGTGCTACAGGGTTTGTGTTTCTTGTGCATGCAGCAGGAGACTAGACATACTAGAAGCAAGAAAAATACGCAACCTCTTCTTGAAGGCTTAAGCGAGACAAGGGGAAGGAGAGCCAAACGCCCATCTAGGGATTTGTTTCCTTCTCCCAACAGATTACTTTCACCTTCACCAGTTCCAAGAGCAGAGGAGATGGCTGAACAACCTCCTCCAAGACGCACTTTGGCCGATCAATTTAATGCTGTTAGTCCTCTTCATTTTAACAGCATAGTCATGCTGCGGACCAAAATACTAGCATGGTGATGAACCCAGCTGTTATACACCTGGCGCAAAGCAACCAGTTTCATGGCTTGTCAAATGACAACCCATATGACCATTTGACAACGTTTAGTGAAATGTGCAATACAGTGAAGATGGCAGGTGTATGTGATGAAAGAGTGAAGCTTAGCTTGTTCCGTTTTCATTGAATGGCAACGCTAAGACGTGGTTGAATTCTTTTCCTGAAGGGACGTTTACAACATGGGAGATTGCGGCTACAAAGTTTGTCAGCAAATATTTCCCATGGTCCAAAGTTACTCAGGGAAGACTAGAAATTTCATCATTCAAGCAGGGCATGGAAGAGACTCTAGGTCAAACATGGGAGAGATTCAAAGGCTTACTAAGGAAGACACCAGTCCACGGGTTTGACAAGACAACCCTAGTTCTTGCTTACCTAGGTGGACTGAGTATGCAGTCTAAGATGATGTTGGATGCCTCAGTTGGAGGTCATATTAAGCAAAAGACTGAAGATGAAGCCTATGACTTGATAGAGAGTATGGCGACTAATGAGCAAGAAACTTACACTGAAACAGGCGTACCTACACAGAAGAGAGGAGTCTTGCATTTACTTGCAGATGATGCCATGCTAGCTCAGAACCATCTTCTGACTCAAAAGCTAGACAACTTGACAAAGATCCTCTCACAACTTCCTAAGGACATGCGCAATGTGTCCCAAACACAACAACTATGTGATTTTTGTGGTGGTGACCATATTAATGGTCAATGTGCTATACCAGAGGAGATGCAACAAGAAGCTAATTATATTGGAAATCAGTATCAGTACAGGCAGGGGAACTTCAACCAAGACAACTCTAGCCAAGGTTGGAAGAACCATTCTAGTATTGGTCAACAATAGAATAACCCATCAGGGAAAACATGAAGCTTCAGGCAGCAACAACCCTCACCTATGTGGCAGCAGGTTACTCATTTGACAGAGTTTGTCAAAGATTTAAGTTATAGATGTTAACTCCCTAGCAAGTGTACCAGATCGCACCAAGTAGTAATAAGACGGGTAAGTCTGAATATCGTTTCCCAAAGGAACTCTCAAGCCTTAACGTTCATGTAGATCAATCGCATAAAACTTGAAAAGAAAAAGAATTGGTTGTGTTGAATGCAAATAAAAATAGAAACATGCAAATGCGAATGAATCAATTAACAAAAGAAGAATATATGGATGAAAGTAGTTGTTAAGGTTCACAATTTCATCTAATCCACTTTCTTTTATCTACTCTTCTTATTTAATTATCTTATTTATCAAATTGTTATGCAAACTTTCTTAATATACCCTAAACCCAATCTCTTGGTGAAAAGAGCCTATTACTAGTCACTGGCTTGCTATCTCTAGCCTCCCCTAATGATTAATAATGCATGAGAAACGGAAGCAAATGCAATTGAATGTCCTACCCCTATCTCTAGGCGGCATTAGAATAAACAAGAAATTCCCCCCAGTTCATGACATGACCGTACGTCTCCGTATCAATCAAGACAAACAACGGTTACCGAATGAGTTAAACGGTAAAAGCATTAAGCATAGGTAAGGAACTCAACAATTAATAAAATAAGAATATGCAAGCATATAAATCAAATAAGAATTTCAATAAAAGAGAGTTTCAAAAGATTACATTGTTTCCCCCAACAACAATAAGGTTTAGTTCACCATTGTCATGGTGAATCTAGATGAAATACAATGAAAGAATGGAAGAAAGAACCCTAAAATTGGTAAGTTGGAGCCTAAGCATCCAAGGAATCGCCTCCAAGGTGTGTGGATCTGCTCTGAAATTCTCATATGCCAAAAGATTCTATTTGAAGTCGCACAAAGTCTATTTATAGCGCAGCCAGAAGACAGAAATTCGGCCCAAGGCCCAACAGACAACCGCTCAGCGTCCAGTTTTACCATTGAGCAGTTTGCCAATTATGGCGCCACCGCCCAATGGCGTGTTTCCACCGCTGAGCGGTTTGCCTCTTACCGCAAAACTGCTCAGCGTAGAGGGGTGCGTAGACTATTCTTTAATTCACTTTTCTTCTTCTTTCAAGAGTCTAGGATCTTCCTACTTTGCTTCCATGTTCATCTTTCATCAAAACCTTGCAAAAAAAATGTAAAACAAGCATAATATCCTTCAAAACAACTTTTGACTCTCCTATGACTCAACCTAAGTGTTTTACTTGATTCTAAGCTCATTCTAAGCTAGAAAGGGTGAGATTTAACGTCAAATTTTTACATGAAAATAACAGTTTTGAGACCGTTATCACAACCCCAAATTTAGAACTTTGTTCGTCCTTAAGCAAATAAGACAAAACTTGGCTTTCCACTATTTCCTCAAACAGTTCAACAAATCAATTTCCATATGACAAGAGCTACTCAACTCAGATTTTTAGTGAAATCAAATCAAGATGCATGCATGCTTTCAATCCAATTCAGTTCACATAATCACATATCTCTCAACAGATGTTTTATTCATGAATGATCAATCCACTAGACATAGATGCAACATGAATTTATCAATTCTCACCAAGCAAGTGTTTCACTCAATCACTCAAGTGTTTAAGAGGTCACTCCAACTCTCTATTGTTCACAAGTCACATAAAATAAAATTGCCCTTCATCTAAACAATCAACATTCTCGCATGCAAACACCATCACAAGGACTTTTTCAAAGCTTATAATGAGGTTGGGTTACAAGAAAAATTGGTTTTTCTAGGAACACAAAATCCTTGAGTCAAGAGAGTTATTTAGCATTCAAAGTTCAAGTACACACTCTTTTTTCCACCAATCTCACTCATTCCCAACTTCTTCCTTTCTTATTTCTACATTGAGCTTATCTTTCATGCTTTTTCTTTCATTCTTTTTCTTTTCTCATGCATTTTTCTTTTTCAACTCATAAGCTCAATGCATTTCTTTTGCTTTTCAATTTTTCCCAACAACCCCAAACTTGAACCTTTTCAATATATGCAATTATTCTCAACCCAACTCAAGGCAAATGATTTTCAAAACAAGGGTTTTCATCCTGTTTAAGGCCAAGGTTCAAAAAGGGTATGAAACTTTAATCATTTGGGTAAAATTTAGGCTAAGAAAGGCTTCCAAACATGGCCTTGATCATATGACATGCACATGCAATTCAATCAATCATAAAGACTTAGGCAATATCATTCATGCTTTCCTGTTACAATACATACATCAAGAAATACTCTGGAGCTCAAAACCTCACATATCATGCTTTCTCACAAAACATTCATTCATGCACCTTGTTTAGTATCAAGACCACAATCATAAATCATCACACATCTTTTCACGTGGCTAGTGAACTATTCACCTATCACCTGGATCAACATGCAACACATATTCAGATATCATTCACATCCACTCATCATCGAATAGACTCATCATGCATTTAGTTCAGTCAAACCATCATCAAAAACAGTTTACAGGCCAAGCATAGACATTAAAAAATAAAATTCAACCTATTCTAAGAATTCAAAAGTACAAAAGAAAAAGATAAAACTGGGTTGCCTCCCAGTAGCGCTTGTTTAACGTCACGAGCCTGACCCAAACCTGTTTAGCACTTGTCAGTAAGTGCTTATCCTTCCAACACCCTTCAGTAGGTGTGCCTCCTTGTATCCTTTAGTAGATACATTTATAAAAATTGTTTTAGCATCCCTCAGTAGATGCTACCCAAAAGTGTTTACAATTCCAAAAAGAATATGTTCAAAATCAAAAAGACCTAAAACTACGAATGTGTTTACAAAAATGGAATCAAATATTATCAAATCTTTTCATCCCAGTTGGGTATTCATCAACCCAACTCATCATTTGTCTTAGATCCACTTTAAAAATTGGTCTTTTGCTCTCCTCTACTCCATCTTCTGTGGAATTGTTCACGATCCACCATTTATCCTTGAATCTTGCTTGCAAGCCACGTGGACATGATATATTCTCTGAATAGTTTGTTCTTCCTTTATGAACTTCTTTATCTACAGGTACCTACAACACATTACAACTGTTAATATAAGTACCTATTGTATTTCCTTCAGATGCTTCTTTTATGAACTTTTTATGTTTGGCTCCCTTTCTTATTTCCATTTTGTTCCCTTCATAGCCACTACATATTAACATCTGATCTTGGTCTCTTAAAATAATCTTCCTCTCATGAATGCGCATCACCATTTTAGACGTCCTCATAAAGGGTCTTCCCAGAATCAATGGAATTTTTCCATCCTTCTTCATATCCGCAACCACAAAGTCAACCATAAATTCCAACTGATCAATACGAAAAATTGCATCCTCCACCTTACCTATTGGCTCCTTAATAGAACCATCTGCAATTGCCAGAGCAATATTAGCTGGTTTTAACACTAGCCCTTTTATTTTCTTAAGATAACTCAAAGGCATCAAATTAATACTCGATCCGGAGTCTATCATAGCCCTTCCTATATCAACATCATTTATAACGCATGGAATAGTTAACCACCCCGGATCCTTCATTTTAGGTGGATGATGTTTCTTTCTCGGTTGTACACACACTTCTTGTTCTTTGTACTCTTCTTTTTCTTTTTCTTTTTCTTCATCACTATCCTCCAGCTTAATGATTTCTTTTTGCCCCTCTTCCTCATCACTACTTTCAATCTCCATAACTTCCCGTTCTGCTCTTTTCTTGCTCCTGGTGACAACAACATTACACTCCTCTTTTGGGTTAACTTCAGTATTAACCTTGAGTTGATTCTTTTCTGTGGCCTCGACCCTCTGTGTCAGTTGAGCAAGTTGAATATTCAAAGATTTAAAACTTGCTTGGTTACTTGCTTGATTAGATTCATAGACCTTCAAAAATTTGTCGAATCTATCATTAAAATCTTTGACTGATTCCGTCAAGTGAGTAACCTACTGCCATAGGGGTGATGGTAGCTGTTGTGGCCTATTGTTTATAAAGCCTCCTGATGATCCAGATGAATTATTTTGAGGTTGCCCAATACTTGGGTAATTTTTCCAACCTTGGCTAGAGTTGCCTTGGTTGAAGTTTCCTTGTCTGTATTGGAATTGGTTCCCCATATAATTCACTTCCTGATTAATATTTTGAGGAACAACACATTGACCATTGATATGGTCACCACCACAGAACCACATAATTGCTGCGTCTGGGAGACATTTCGGATCTCCTTAGGAAGTTGTGCAATAATCTTGTCCAGTTTCTGAACTAGAAGATGATTTTGAGCAATCACAGCATCTTCTGCAGGCAAATGTAAAACTCCCCTCTTTTGTAGAGGTGCGCCCCTTTCAGTGTAAGACTCTTATTCGTTGACCGCCATGCTTTCAATCAATTCGTAGGCCTCGTCTTCAGTCTTTCTTTTTATATCACCTCTAGTTGAGGCATCTAACATCATTTTGGACTAGGTGAAGAGGGGCCTCTTTTTTGAAATTAAATCACACCTAAATTCAAATTAGTTTCACTAGGAGGCGTGCCCATTTCAATCCAGCAAATTTCATGCTGAATCTAGGTCAGCAAGTAACGTTGAAGAAGCTTTCCTCGTAAACGTGTTAATTGTTGACGGATTGGCAAGCGTACCAAATCGTTCAAGTAATATAATTGGTAAAACCCAATATCGTTCTTCCCAAGAGACTCAAAAGGCTTTCTCTTTCACGTGAATTAAAATAATAAGACTTGAAAATAAAAATAATTAATTTGATTTAAGAACAAAAATATTAACATGCAAAAGGGAATGATTCAATTGACAAAGGAAAACAATGGATGAATGGAGTTGTTGAGGGTTTACAATTTCATCTAATTCGACCTCTCTTATCTACTCCTCTTGAATTATTAGTTTGATTAATTAATTCTCATGCAACTTTCTTAGCCTACCCTTAACCTGATCCCTCAGTGAAAAGAGCATAATATTAACTACTGGCTTGCTATCCCTAGTCTCCCCTAGCAATTAATATAGCATTATAGAGCAGAAGTTAAACGCAATTGATCGTCCTACCCTATCCCTAGGTGGTATTGCAAAATCAAGGAATTACTCACCAGTTCATGACATTACTGTACGTCCCCGTATCAATAAAGACAAACAACAGTTATCGAATGAGTTAAACGATAATGGCATTAAGCACAGATGAGAACCCAACAATTAACAATCACTACAAGAAAATTGCGTTTTATATATGGATTATTATATACGGATTTTAATCCGTATGTAATAAACATGTTACATACGGATATTATATCCGGATTTATTATATACGGATTTTTCCGTATGTAATTAAAAATAAATTTACATACGGATTATCCGTATATAAAAGCTGTACATAAATAAAAAATAAGTTACATACAAATGTTAGATACAAATTTTTAATTAATTAATAACTAAAAAAATAAATTATTTATATAACTTTAAAAAAATTCGTAACCTTCTTCTAACTTCTGACTTTTGAAAAAAAAAAAACCTAACTACACCTTTCCAAAATCAGTCTCTCATCTCACACCCTTGCTTCTTTCTTCTTCCTTGCAAAGAAAACTATCGTCGATTTGTTTGAAACGCTCACCGAACTCCAGACGAGTTGAAAACTCGAACCAATGTCCACTGCATATTCGAGGTGCTTCCTCTTCTTTCTTCATTTTTCATTTTTCATATGGCCCTTCAAATTGCCTCTTGTGTTTCCTTTTCTCTTTTTAAATCCACTAATGTGCTCAGTTTTTCTGGTGCTATTTCAATTCAAGTTTTTTCTTTAGGGCATTGACTAAGGCATATAGACACTAGAGAAGAGGATAGACGAAGGCGCGAACATGGTTTGCCACGAAGGTGCAGAAGAGGGCGGCGTTGGCCTGGGTGCAGAGTCGCCATGAATCGAAGAGAAACGGCATGGAAGAGATGAACCACACGAGCATCTGGCGAGACTCGAACTTGTCACGGGGTAAATCACGGGACTCAATTGGTTCAACTGTTCTTGAATTTTTTTTTTAGGTTTTGATTATTCTCCTTTGTTCTTTTTTTTAGCTTAGTTGCTTGATATCAGAGCTCTAGTGGAGATTAGGCAACCGGGATCCCTAGATGATGTTGGGGGTTTGAGGAAGAAGGTAGTGTTGATTGCTTATAAGAGTGATGATAAGTCAGAGTTCCTTAAGAAGCTTGCATTGAAGTTTAAGGGACCAGAGAATATCATATTGTTTATTCTGGACAAGTAAGAGTAACACAGAACCATTTCATCTCTAAGTTTTCTATATTTGTTGTTATAGTCAATGTTCATTATATGATTGAGTGAACTTGTGATGTAAGCCAGATTTGATAGGAACTCTGAACTGGTTGCAAAGTTGGTTATCGTTAGTGGATTTAAAGCTGCTTATGCAATTAAGGATGGTGCAGAAAGACCGAGAGGATGGAAGGTATTTCCTCTCCCTTTTCATTTTTCTGTTTTATAGTTATAACTTTTGCATTTAAAATGCCAGTTTGTTTTCTACTATTTAGTGTTCTGATACGGAATGGAATTCTGCAGAGTAGTGGTCTTCCTTGGTTATCTAATTGTAATTATTATTCTCAATGCTGAAGCACGGGCAAATACTACTATTGCTTTTCATGCGTAAACTAATATACATTTTCTCTGTTTAATTTAATAATACAAATAGGGTATTTAAATTGTTTTTGGGAGAAGTAAAAGTTTGATCTTTCAAATTGAGAATTTTAGTTTGCAAGAAAGGAAACTAACCAATCAGGAAAAATGAAGATTAGGCTTTAAAAGTATGCTCTTTAATTTATCTCTTACTCCAAATCGTCTTTATCTCATTTCCCAGAGAAAATTACACTAGCACCTATCGTTTTGGAATTCACATGATACCCTTTTTTGTGGTTTCCACTGTTAATAGTTTGAAATGAATTACACTACCATTCTTGTTATTCATTGTGTTGTGTGAATATTATAAGGACTGTTACTGTGATCATAAAAAAGCTAGAACATTGTGTTTGAACAACCTCAATAATTGTTGGTACAATTTACTCTATTTCTTATCAATTTCTCTTTCCTTGAATTTTATTTTATCAAGCTTCTTATGATTATTTGAGTAGGTGATATCAATGAAATGTTTAGGTCCTTAAGCGTTTTATTGTTAACAATTTTTTTCTGCAGAACGTATGCCTAAAAAGGTTCTTGACTTGNTGAATGTTGAAAAGCTTACAAGGGAGGTTGTGCCCACCACCTTCAGGCATTTTTGCGAACTTTTTTCTTTAGTTTAATGTCTCATTCTGTGTTTTTCTACCTCTTCTTGAACCTAATTGCCTAAATTGGAGAGTTCAAAGGTGAACGTTATTTTATTTCTTAACAGGTGCCTCCCTTGGCTGTTAAAAAGACTGGAATAGTTGTGAGGCCCCTAATATTGTTGATGCAAGACCATGTCCATTAATCGGTTCTTTTAAATGAGTCTTCTTGTTTAAAGTTTTTATGCTCTCAATGTCTTTCTATACCTGTCAATAGTGATTATCTAATAAGAAAAGATGGAAAAACAGGTGATGGTTTTTAAAGGTTGGACTTAATTATGATATTCTATTCACTTGAACTTATTTTTGTAGTTTCTAGTCCAACTTAATAAAGGTTGGAATTAGTCTTTTTGATGTTGATAAAGCCCATTGCATATCAGAATGAGGACATGATTTTTTTGTTGAACTTATTTCAATGTACTTTGGACAAAGTTATAGAGGAACTTAAAAGTTATAACGATCCATAACATAGTAGAAAGTTGTGAACAATGTTGTTGTTGCCATTATAATTGTGGTAACTATGTGGTGGTAGAGACCCAAAAAAGCCTTGACATTGCGGCTCCAATTGGTTGTAGAAAGTTGCTTAAAACTTTTGTTATTATAGTTGATGACATGGTTTTGGAGGTCTTTGCAACCACAAATGTTCATATGAGCATAAATGTAGTTCCAAGTATTTGTGTATTTGGTTTATTGAGTAGGCCTAATTTGATGTTTGTTTGGTGGATTTGACATTGCTTAAGCTGCTGCAATGTAAGGACTGCACTTTGACTGAGCCAAAACTACATTGTTTGCAACCACTTTTTATGGTTTACTTATTTGTAACGCTTGTCCACAAACTTGATATTGTTTTATGCATAGAGCATATGATAAGGCTGCTATCGTCGAGTATATGCTGATATAAACTTTAGTTTAAGAGATTATGAGGAGGATTTGAAGCAGGTATATATTGAGCATGGTAGGCTATCAATTTTATTTGATTTTTCAATCAGAGTTTAATTCATAATTTGATTGAGTTGCAGATGAGAGCTTTGACTAAGGAAGAGTTTGTGCTTGTTCTTTATCGACAAATCAGTGGAATATCGAGGAGAAACGCAACTCACAGAAGTGCATTAGCTCTTCACAAAGGTGGTCAAAGGAGAACCAAGTATAAAGACCATTTATTGGCAAGACGTGAGAACTTCTATTTCAAGCATTATACCTTATTCAAATTTAAACTTTAACTTTATTTCATTATATTCTTAGTTTCTCATCTTAGTTAATTAGGTTTTATATATGAAATCTATGCAAATTATCAAACACAATTATCNAAAAGTTGTTCTATAAAAATCAAGTAGAGTTACAATTAGTTATTGTTTATCCTACATGATGAGGTTTCATGAATTTGTGTGCCATTGACAAGGTTATCCAAAGAGAAAGGTCTACAATAGTCATTTATTGGGATATTGAATTTATTGTCCTTATATGAATGAAATGGTGTAAAGTAATACTGAAAAGTCAATAAAGTTATTTTCATTTTAATTATTTTGTCGTCTTCTTCTTTCTTATCCTTATCACTTTTTCTAGTATTTTGACAAAAAAAAAA
This sequence comes from Vigna radiata var. radiata, assembly GCF_000741045.1. NCBI lineage: Eukaryota > Viridiplantae > Streptophyta > Magnoliopsida > Fabales > Fabaceae > Vigna > Vigna radiata. The sequence goes on along the minus strand of NW_014541973.1, from coordinate 409,924 downwards.
AAATTCATTCTTTAGGTTTTAAATTTAAAGATAATATACATTTTTAATTATATATTTTATTTAATTAATGTGGAGAGAAAAATATTAATTAAAAAAAAAGATAAAATTACACATAAATAAGATAATTCTTAAAATTATACTAAAAAAAGTTATATAAGTTAACTATGTATAATTACATTCGCTCAATGTTTTACTATAATTAATTGTTTTTATTTTTATATCAATGAAATTAAATATATAATTAATTGTTTTGTTTAGTTAGTATCAAGTATACATTTTTAAATTCTATCATATAGAGAATTAGGTTATGGGAAAGTTGATCCCTGTGAAGTTATAAATATATTAATATGTTATTGGTTATTTCTAAAATTAGACTCCTCTCGCTTGTTTATTTTGGGTTGAATGTGCAATGCAGGTTGATTTGATTGGAGTGTACTATGATGTTGGGGACAATGTAAAGTTTGGTTTTCCATGGCCTTCTCCACCACTATGCTTTCTTGGAGTGTTATTGACTTTGGTGGGAGAGATGAAAGAATGCCAAAGAAGCCATTTGTTGGGGTACATCTTATCTTCTTAAAGGTAATGCTCATNAGGCGCCATTTATGTCNAGGTTAGTCTTCTCTTCTCTTCGTAATANTTTCTTTTATTTGNCAACTTTTATCANGTGGTGCAAAATGTTTATGACTACGGAGAAAGCAAGGAAAGTACACTTATTGGGTGTGATTTATTTGTAGGTGGAAATGCTGAGAATGACCATGCTTGTTAGGAGAGATTTGAGGACATGGACTTCCCCATAGTACTAAGTTTTGTAATCTGGTTTTGCCTCTTATCAAATATATAAGATTTTTAGTTATTGAACGCAAATATAGGTATTATTATTAGAGAACTTTAGGTACTCCAGGTTTTATTTATTTATCTTTGGAAATCTTTTACTCATAAATAGTTATAAATGTTTCATCTATTAGATGGTTTTTGGTCATCTGACAATTATGTTTAGTTATGTTAACTTTTATTAGCTATTAAAACTTGTAACTACTAAATGCAGATGTTGAATCATCTACTTTTTTTTTTGTAAAATCATAAATTACATACGGATTTTTCGTATGTAATATTATATACGGATATTATATACGAATTTTTTCGTATATAATTATATACGAATATTATATACGGATTATCCGTATGTAATTTATATACAAATTATCTGTATGTAATCTTACCTACGCCCCAATTATATACGGATTTTTAGCCGTATATAATCCGTATATAACACTATTTTATATACGGATTTTAGGGGTTATATACGGATTTTGGCTGTATGTAATGATGATTTTTCTTGTAGTGAATCAAACATATGGTAACCATATAAATAATCAAGAGTTTCAATAAAAGAGAGTATCAGAAGATTACATTGTTTCCCCCAACAACAATAGGGTTTAGTTCACCATTGACATGGTGAAACTAGATGAAAAATGAGAGAAAAATGGAAATGCAAACCCTAGAAAAGATGAAAAGGAGCCTAAGCATCCAAGAGATCCTCTCCAGAGAGCAAAATTAGGTCTGGCAGTTCTCCCCTGTCAAAAGAATAACTCTGAACTCGAAATAGGGGTATTTATAGGTGAGGAGCGCAACAAAAAACAGGCCCAAGCCTAGCGGACCACCGCCCGGCGGTTCAAGTGTGGCGCCCGACAGTTTCCCTCAAGCCGCGCTACCGCCCGACAGTAGGGGTCTACCGCCCGGCGGTTTGCCTCTGATCGCAAATCCGCCCAACGTCCAATGGCAGTGTCTACTCCTCCCCTTGAACCGCCCGGCTGTGTAAGTTGCCGCCGGGCGGTGCGTCGACTCTTCAAATCTTCAATTTTCTTCTCTTTTCTTGAGTCTACGACCTTTATCTTCATCTCCTTTCTTCATTTTCTCAAAATAGCTACAAAACAATGCAAAACAAGCATAATATCGCTAAAAACAACTTTTGACTCTCTACAGACTCATTTATTGAGTTTTGCTTGATTCTAAGCTCATTCCAAGTAGTAAAGGGCATAATTTGGTCTAAATTGACATATGAAAATAACTGTTTTTCAACCTTCATCATTAACACTCTAGCAAGTGTACCAGATCGTATCAAGTAATATTAAATCAATAAGTCCGAGTATCGTCTCCCAAAGGACTGTTAGGCCTAAACATTCATGTATTTGATTTCTTAAGACTGGTTGAAACGAAAATTATGGTTTTTTTATGCAATTAACAAAAATTGAAATATGCATGCAAGATTATTCATCAATTGGCAGTTGAATGATTAAGTTAGAAGAACTTTCGTTCCTCGAACCAACCAACTAAAAATGAAATTACTAAGAATTAAAGGTTCTTGTTAGGAGATGGGATTGAGCACCAAAGACTCCCCCAAGACACCTAACAAGGTCGTGAGTTACAAGAGAAAAAAGAAAGAAAGAAAGATTATAAAGCCAAAAATTACAACCAAATCAAAGCTACCTCCCAAGGTGTTTCTCTCCTTTCTTTTGACTACCACTCTAGACTTCAAGCTCCCTTTTGGTCTCCACCACCTAGCAGGCTACCTCTAAGATATTGGATCACCTCACAAAGAGAACCTACATTACACAAAGTAACCAAAGTCGAAATTGTGCAAGAAGAAACAAGGGATAAAAGCAATAAAAAGGTCAAAAAAAAAGAAAGGCTTTGCAAAAGGAATTTAATTATGACAAAACTAAGAAAGCCAAGAAGACAAGCAAGAAATTAAAGGTTAAGAAAGAAAGGTTAGCACTCAAAAGAATTCTTAATGAAAGGTGCTAGAATAGATTCACAAAACAAAAACTACTAGAAGAAAAGTGGGTGGTTCTTGTCTTTTGGCAACTTTGAGCAAATGGGGCACCAAGGCGACTCTTTTAACATCATAGCCAAGACTTTTAGCCACTAGAAAGTGAAGATAAAAACCCAAAACAGTGAGCAAAACACGTTCCAAAACAGATTGCACAAAAACAATGGTAGTGGTCTAAGCACACAATATTTTTCAGCACTTTTTAGGCTCTCTTTTGGTACTCTTTTGAGGCCTTTTGCTTAAAAGCTTTTAGCACTTCTTTTTCCACTCTTTTAAGGTGAAAAATAAGACCACCACACACTTGGAACAAAGGTGATTTATGGGTTTTAAAAGCCACAAAGACAAGAAACACAAAATAGAAGAGAATCATACTAGAATAAAAAATGGAGTTGAAAACTAGAAATATCAATAGGAAAATTTTTTTTAAGAGCTTGCGAATGATCTAATGGCAAGTATGAACCAAAAACATCAAAGATAAGACCCTCAAATGGTTGTATATGGTGCAGTTTTGCAAACTAAGTGATATATTTTATTTTTATGATTTTTCAAAGTTACTAGAGAAAATTGACAAGAAAAAAACTACACATGACTCTAGACAAACATGGATGGATTAAAAAAATTAAAATAACTCAATCGATGAAATGAACCGAATATAAATCAATAAAAGACCCAACAAAAAAATAAGGAATGACTCAAAAAAGAAAAGGCACAAAACAGTAGCCAAAACTAACAAAACATAACTTAGAAAACGCTAATGACAGCATTCTGGCAGCATTGACCTTTGCTCAGTGTTTTACTCATAACTTTCTCTACAGAAGTCCAAATGAATTGATATTTTTTTTATTTGAAACTAGACTCAACGGGATTTATTTGGAGTATTTTTACGTATTTTTTGGACAACTGGGCTAGATGCAGTTTAAGTTTCAAGATCGTCCCAGTTTACTGCCAGAAAAAAAAATGATAGATGGAAAAAATAACACAAGACAAGTAAGGAAAGCATTAAACAACAAGGAAATAACAAAGGATCAAAACCAAGAAACTTAGCTCTTTGAAGAACCAAGGCTCTGATATGAAATGATGGCAAAAAAAAGAATGCTCTAGCTAGGACAAGGCAAATCTAGAAGCAAATCAAGCCAGAAGATAATGGATGAAGATTGCGGAATTTGGTGGTGGTGAAAGGTGTTGATAGCTCATGGTTTTGATGAGTTTGAATGGTGATGGAAGGTGTGTTTGGTGGTTCTNTAAGAGAGGTTGGGCCAACTCTTGGAGGAAGGTAGCTAGAGGAGGCTGCTTGGGTTGCTCTAGCCTAGGGTGACCTTAAAAGAGTAGTATGGCACAAAAATGACAGCATAACTTTACTCTAAATCAAAGGTGATTACATAATGGAGAGCACCTCTATTTATAGGCTAAGGTGCCTCAAAATGAGCTGAAACTTTAACCTAAAAGAGCCACCTTGGTTGTCTTGGAGAGCAAGGAGAAAAAATCCTCTCAAATGAGAGAGTGACATGTGGCCACTACCTATGGAAAAACTCTCCATTCCTAGAGTGACACGCATGGCCACTAACTAGGAGGAAAACTCTCCAATGGGAAGCTTCCACATGTGTAGGACGAAATTCTTCTCCCTTGTTCTCCAAGCTTAGCCAAAATGTTGACCCCTTGGTCAACACACCTATTTTGGAGGTCCAAGCATAGTCAATTTTGGGCCTTGACCCTTTGTTGACTTGTTTGGTCAAAATCCTATTCTATTGGCCCAAAATACAAGGCCCAATTGAAATCTCTACACTACTAGGCCCATAATACCAAGCCCAAATAAAATCTAGACTACTTGGCCCAAAATTATTCTAGCTCTACTAAATCTTAATGATGGCTTTAGATGGCCTAAGAGAAAGAGTATAGGTCCATCTTCCATAGATGTCTCCAACTCTTCATGAATGTGCTAGGTCATAGCAAGGGGTATGTCATCATTAGTTCACCATAGTCATGGTGAAACTAGATGAAAAGAATGACGATAATGAGAAGATAAACCCTAGAATTGCAGGTTGGAGCTTTCCCATCTAAAATCCGCCTCTAAGGGGTGAGAAAGGGTGTTTCTGTGTCTTCTTTTGCCAAAAGATAACCTCTAAGAGTTGCACTGATCTATTTATAAATTATGAAAAATTACAGAAAACAGACCCAACCTCAAAGTACAGCGCTCAACGCTGGGTTCACCGCTAAGCAGTAGATGCGGCACTCAAGTCTGGAAGTGTTGTTACTGAAGAGGCCAGTGCTCAACGCTAGTTCTAACACTCAGCGGTAGGCGTGACTCTATCTTCTCCCCATAGGATTTTAGTGTGTGAACTTTGCTTACATGTTATGTATCAATAGAGGCATTCAACAATTCCAAATTTCATTTTAATTAAACACACTTTCCAGTTTGAATGTGCTTGGCCGAGACACAAAATTTCCACTGCTGCTTGCTGTAAAAAACAAAAATTTCAAGCAATTTCAATGCTGTTTGCAATTGTATGAGTCTGGCCAAGCTTTTCTTGATGTTTCCAGTGTGTTGATAATTCATTTAAAGCCTCTTTTATCATCAATACATACATAATATATAGGTTTCAAGATTTCCAAAATTATTTCCATCATTACTATATCTTACTCTTCATATATGCATAGTATGTTGATGTGCTTTGCTTCTTAGTTATGTAAATTTTATTTGTTGTCTTGTTTAATTTGTGTCACTGTTTTCATTCCATTTCCTTGCTATTTTGTATCTTCTAAATCTTTAGAGTGCTGCCACCTTATTTTGTGCCAAGTTTCTTGTTTTTTAGGTTCTAATTTCACCATTTGTCTTGCTGTTTTCATCCATTTTTTGGCTTCTAAAGTGTATGTTGTCTTGGTTTGGTCTCATTTTGGTGTAGAGGATTGGATTGTACATCTTTCCACTTGCTTTAGCCTTGAATTGGTACTCTTATATTTGGACTTGTGAGACACTTTACTATTTTGAAAGAAGAGTGCATGTGAATGGAGTGATCTTGCTTTGTTTCACCATAAAAACCGTGAGTTTTGAGCCTAAATTTTTGGTGCTGCTATGAGTGATCCTTGCTTGCTATTAACTTCAGTTTTGCTGTTGTATTTGGACTGTTTTCTAACCTGTTTTTGTGTAAGTGTTGTTGTTGTTTGCTTTAAAAAACAATGTCTGCAAGTTCAATCAACTCCTCTTCCAATGGAGCTGGCCATCATGTAAGTGCTTCTAGAAAATTTGACTTGATGAAGGCTGTGCAACAAATGCAACATCAACTTGACTCCATTAGCAAGCGCATGGACTAGAACGTGAAAGCAAAGGGGAAGCAACCTCATGGTCTTGGTCATACCAAGAAGAAGCATCAAGAAGAGAAAGCTTTTAATGTATATCTTCCTTCGCCAAAGAAGCATCAAGAAGATAACACCTTAGGCCAAAGCCTTGCAATGCCCAAGTTGAACTTGCCCATTTTCAATGGGGACACCGAGCCTACTGTATTTCTAGAGTGGATAGCTAAAGTAGACCAAATTTTTTATTTGTATAGTGTAGATAGTTTGTTGCATGTAAAGTTAGCAACATTAGCTTTAGAGGGATACGCCATGAAATGGCTACGTAGGAGATACTTAACCATGACCTCACTCGCGAGTACGTGGGAACATTTTAGGGACATTTTGTACGAACGTTTCGTACCTTCATATTACCATAGGGACCTCTTGATTAAGCTCCAACGGCTTACTTAAGATAGACAAAGTGTGGAGGAGTATGCTAGCGAGCTCGAAGTGCTCCTACATCGTACTAACCTTAAAGAAAATAATCATGAAAAAATAGTTAGATTTATTAGTGGACTTAATAGCAACATCAAAGATATAATTGAATTCCATCATCAAAGGATAAAGCCATGGATGTTTCTAAGGAGCCCACTAACAAATCTTGTCCTCATTCTTCTTCTAACCATTCCTCCTCCCCACCTCAATCTCCTTCTGGACCAAGTCACATTAAATGCTTTAAATGCTTAGGACATGGTCATATAGCCTCTGCCTGCCCTACCAAAAAGGAAACATGCATTAAGAGTGAAGTAATTATGATTAATGACTCTACCTCTTCCTTACCTTCACCAACCTATAACTCTTCTTCCTCATCAAGTGATGCCAAAGAGAAGGTCATGCTTACTTGTTTAAATGAAGAAAGAAAAGGAAGAGAGGAGAGAGTAAAAGAAGAGACTGAGAGAAAAGAAAGAGAGGAGAGAGAAAAGAAAGAAAAAGAAGAACATGTGAGAGAAATGGAGAAGGACAAATGATGGAATCCTTCCTGACACAGTCCTCTTTTGTCGTATTTTTACATTTTATTGTACACGTAGTGTAGCTTGCAAGGAGCATGGGTTACTATAAATACCCAGCTCCTCTCTTGTACTCCTTACTTTTGAGATAAATGAGAATAGACTTTTCTAAATCAGAAAAATATTCTCTCTTGAAAGTCATAGGCTAGAGAGTCCAAAGACACCCTCTAGCCACCTTCCAAGGCACATACCTCCATTTTCATTTTCCATTAGCTTTTCATCGTGCTTCCATTATTTGCTTTCGTCCATGTTGAACCACTCCTTCGTTTCCACCTCTTTAGTGCATGCGTCAGCATTTTAATCTGGTGCATCACTTTTCTCACGCGAGACAGAGCTCATTTCACACTCTCCTCACTCACCGAAACACATCTCCATTCTCTCGAGAGCGTCCTCTTCGTCAACCAATCCTCCTCACAGATCCGTCACCTTTCCCCTTAAGTGTCATTTCTTTCACATAAATAACATCATCTTCATCTCTTCTTCCTTTTCCACCGATCATCTTCCTCCAAACTTAGGGTTTCTATCTCATTTTCCAATTTCCTTCAAATTTCACCGATTAAACATCATTTTTCCCTTCGATCATCACTTTCTACCGATTAATCTTTGATTTACACTTATTAATTGGTTCAATCAGTGTCTTCTCCTTGTTCTAGGGTTTTCTTTGTGTACAGTTAGTGTTTCAACTGTTCACATCAGTTTCCTCTCTCAAACTATATTCCACTACGTATTTCTTCTCGTCGGAGAAGCTTGAAGGAGCTTTACTTGCTTTCGCGTCGCGCCAACCGGTCAACTCCTCAGGCGTCTTCCATCAAGTGGTAGTTAGAGCAAGGTCGACCATGCGTCAAAGATAAGTAACATTTTCTTTGTTTCTTTTCGTTTTGTCTTGATCTGATTCAGTTTTTATGTTGATTTGTAATCTGCATTTGTCTTGATTCATTATGTGTTGTTTCATTATTATGAGTTTTCTTCACTTTTGCGTTATTTATTACATTTCTATGTTGTCATGAATTGTTATTCTGATTTGAGTGTGTCTCTTCTTGATCTGTTATTGTTCTGCATTTAGGTTTCCAAGTTGACGTGTTCTGTGCTTGTAGTGCTTTGAGTATTTTTCATAATTTTATTCAGTCAATTCATTGTTTGGGTCTTTTTAAGTTTTGTGATCTTCTCTGTTATGTCCAGTCTTGTGTATTTTGTTTAATTTGTCAAATCTCAAAGTCAATTTTCAGTGCTTGGATAAATCTGTTGATTGGATTAAATTTTCAGAAGAAGCACATGGTACGTCTTGAATTCCACCATAATGTACCAATTGTGCACTATTTGAATCTGATTTGAGTTATGGTTTAACATTGTGATTGATACTTGTTAACGGTTGAAAAACAGTTATTTTCATATGTCAATTTAGACCAAATTACACCCCTAAAGGCTTAGAATGAGCTTAGAATCAAGCAAAACTCAATAAATGAGTCTGAAGAGAGTCAAAAGCTATTTTTAGCGATATTATGATTGTTTTGCATTATTTTATAGCTATTTTGAGAAAGTAAAGAATGGATTTGAAGATAAAGGTCGTGGACTCAGGAAAAGAGAAGAAAATTGAAGAATTGAGGAGTCGACGCACCGCCCGGCAGAAACTTACACCGCCGGGCGGTCCAGGACGAGGAGTAGGCACTGGCGTTGGCGCTGGGCGGTTTTGAGTGAAACCGTCGGGCGACGGCTTACACCGTCGGGCGGTGGTCCGTTGGGCTTGGACCTGTTTTCTGTGTTTTTTATGATCTGTTTGGGCTTGGGCTTGTTTTATGTTATTTTTATGCCCTATTTAAAGGCCAGAACATCTTAGGGTTGGTATCTTTTGATGGCTTAGGCACAGAAACACACTTTTCACCCCTTTGGGGAAGAATTCGAGATGGTGACAACTTTCCTTTTCTCCTTTTTAGGGTTTGTATCTCTTTCATTCCATTCTTCATCTAGATTCACAATGACAATAGTGAACTAAACCCTATTGTTGTTGGGGGAAACAATGTAATCTTTTGATACTCTCTTTTATTGAAACTCTTGATTATTTATATGGTCTCCATATGTTTTGATTGAT
>NW_014541973.1:398941-400451 GCF_000741045.1 Vigna radiata var. radiata | reverse complement strand
CTTCTGTTTATAATGCGGTATTAATTGCTAGGGGAGGCTAGGGATAGCAAGCCAGTAGTTAATATTAGGCTCTTTTCGCCGAGGGATCGGGTTAAGGGGAGGCTAAGAAAGTCGCATAACAATTAATTAATCAAACTAATATTCAAGAGGACTAGGTAAGAGAGAGCGGATTAGATGAGATTGTAAACCCCCAACAACTCCATTCATCCATCACTTTTGTGTTTAACCTCAATTGATCAAATTGAATTCATATTTATTTTTCTGCACTTTATAAAAATCCCAAAATATTATTTTTATAGTCTTGATTGGTTAAGCAAAAGCACAACAGTTTAGTGCCGTGAGTCTCTTGGGAAAACGATACTTGGACTTACCATTTTATTATTACTTGAACGATTTGGTACGCTTGTCAATCCGTTAACAATACTGCATTTGCTCCATAATCTGAATGAGTAATCATTGTCGGCACATTAAAGGAGCTATGACCAAATAAATGACGAGCTCAAGTGCATGAAGTATGATGCCAAGTCAGTTTTATAAATCAGTTCAGTAGTGTGAATTTGTTGCATTCTGAGTCAGTGAATTGATGCTTTGAATCTGTGAATTGAATGCATAACTTGAGCCAGTACGGGATGCACACTGTATCAGCACTCAAGAGTATTTGTAATTAGTGTGGTTGCATCATTGGAACACTCTTTTTGGATCAGTTCTGTAGTTGACCGAACTGCATATCTTTGTTGAGTCCATTTTAGTTTTTAAACCTGATTCAGTACTTAGATCACTACTGAACATCCTTAATTTTAATTCCAATATTTTCAATCAATTTTAGTTGTTGTAAATGGATACAATTCAATGTCCATAAGTCATTTGACTCTGTGTATTAAAATTTGGATGGTGGAGTTTTTAATTTTTCTGCATAATAGGAGTTGAACTAGTCAAAATCTGGTAGCATTTGTTTTTGCATCCAAATGTCATGTCAACAAGTCTATTTAGGCAATTGAAATTTGGCTCTACAAAGTATTTTTGACTTGTCTCAGTTATGCATAATTTCACTCTTAACACCACCAGTTTTAATCAACAATTGTTTGAAAGCAAGCTGCATAAATTCAATTTGATTGAATAATGCGATTTGGTGCATGCTAATCATTTACACTCGTAGAAAAAGCTTGGTCCTGTGTACTGAAAATTTCAAAAGAAGAGGAAAGATGAAAACAACATCATAAAAGCAAAATACACTAGTGCAGCGAGGGGATTTTACCGCGGTTATTTTTCACTATAGGTCGCGGTTTACGAACCGCGGTATATTTTACCGCGGTAGTAAGTCAAAGACTTTAGGCCGCGGTTGAAACCGCGGTATATAAGTTCCGATATATGCCGCGGTTGTCTACAGACCCGCTGCCTAAGTTATTTTTTTAAAAAAAAAAAAATATATTCCACTATATGCCGCGGTTGAACCGCGGCAAAATGTTCAACTATAGGCCGCGGTTAGTGCAAGAACCGCGGCCTATAGTCT
>NW_014541973.1:389593-395775 GCF_000741045.1 Vigna radiata var. radiata | reverse complement strand
CAGCGTTTGCGCGAAGAAGACGATACTGTTCCAAAGTTTTATTTTTTAACTGTGATAGGGGAATCTACCGCGGTTAAGTACTTAACCGCGGTATATTATGGTTATATGCCGCGGTTTCACAGCCAACCGCGGCCTATNGTCATTTAAAAATTAACCTAAATGGCATTTTTGAAAATTATTATGGAACTATATACCGCGGTTCAGCGGGCAACCGCGGTATATACCTCCAAATATTACACGTTCATTTTAAATTTATTTCAGGTGGGAGTATAGGCCGCGGTTCGACAGCGAACCGCAGCATATACCCCTGTCATTTCCAAAAAAGCAGTTGGAGGGAGTTATTGTATTCAGAACGTTACAGGGGTTATATGTCGCGGTTCTCTGTCGAACCGCGGCATATACCCCTGCAACTTCTGAAATTCCCTGACTGATGTGTGACTGATGGGTTCCTTCAGAAGTTACAGGGGNATATGCCGCGGTTCCCCAGCGAACCGCGGCATATAACCCTGTAACGTTCTGCATACTTCTATCTACCAGCTGTCTTCTTGGGAATGACAGGGTTATATGCCGCGGTTCTTTGGCCACCCGCGGCATATACCCCTGTAACTTCTGACATTCTCTGACCAAGTCAGCCCCTGAAATAAGTTGACCTGGGTATATGCCGCGGGTGGCCAAAGAACCGCGGCATATACCCCTGTTATTCAATTTTTTATTCAAACGGTGGTCAATGGGGATGGTTGACTGGAGTATATGCCGCGGGTCAGTGGGGAACCGCGGCATATTCTTTCGTTTTATTTACAAAACTGCCACCGCGCACCATTATGCTGCGGTTTCTGGTGAACCGTGGCATAATGTGCGCTGTAAAAACCCAATTTTTTACTAGTGATAGTATCACTTAAAAAGTTGATTGGCCAGTATAAGTGAAATTACAAAATTCTAGTGCATCAAATTGAATTTCCTCTCAGGCAAATTATCAAACAGTTTCAATGAAAATTTATTTGCATCCAATTTCGATTTTGTTGCAGCTTGTTTGGGTTTATTGCATTTTTAATCTGCTCTAGCACTCTTCATAAGGTCTCTTTGTTGTGCCACCGTGTTTGCAATCCATTTATCTTGCTTGTCTTGATTGCTCAATCTGGTTTTGTCCATCACATGTGAAATCTGTTCTACACTTCTTTAATTGAAGTTTTTTCATGCTTTTGTAATCTGGTCTAGAGTTGTTACTTTGTAGTGTTGTTAGTTTCCCATTGCTTTGTTGTCCTGTTTTGTTTTGTCATCTCTTTAGCCTAGCCCTTTTCTGGTTTGAGAAGCTCTTACACTTGGGTTATTGGAAATTGAAAGAAGGTTTGTGTGTTTGGTAACATCCCAGGTGGTGGTGGTATAAAAGACTATCTAGCCTTGAACTGACAAGGGAGAATCTCCCTTCCAATCCTTTCCATTTTGTGTGCTTTAAATTTTTAAACGGAAACCTTGAGTGTTGTGAGTTTTCTGAGGCTGTTTTAGCCCAATTCCTTGGCATTAGAGAGAAAGAATTTTTTGTTAACCTAATTATTTGTTGATTGGTCATTGTGCAGATTGTTTAAGCTGAGATGCAATCCATTGGACAAAGATATAAAGAGCTTTATTGAATTACATCTCATTATAGCATTCTGCTGCTGAATTTATTTGTTGAATGTGATTGCTGACTTCATGGTTTGATTGAAATTGTTGAAATCTGTATTGATTTCTCAGTAGGACCATTACTCTTTCCTTGTTGAGATAATCTTTTCTTTTGCATTGAGGAAACAGTTTCCTAGAATTAATTGCATGCACATATCAGTTTTTATCCAGATTAGTTGTTGTCTATTATTAGATATTATCCAATGAGTCATTTCAAACTAGATTGATATAATTGTTGTGTGTGGTATAGCTGTGAGAGGACTAATCTGCTTGGAATAACTAGATTGTGCATCTACTGTTTTCATTGAAATTAAAGTGATCAAAGAGTATTGGACTAAAAATTGATTTCATGATTTTAAGAACCACTTTTGAATTGAAAAGTTGATCAATCTGTTTGTTATTTCAAGTTCCATATTATTTCTCGTTTGGTAGTCTGATCTGCACCATAAATCTGGAGTTTAACTTGAGTCTGCAGTAGCCGAAACATTTCCTTGGGAGACTTCAAATGAAGGGAGTTTCTGTTATCCTAAATTTGCTTCTGTTTTGCTGCAATTGTTTTCGTATGGCTTGCAATTAATTGAATTGATTGGACTGCTGATTTCTGGAATCAAAATTATCTTTTACAGATTTTGGCTGAAATGGAATTAAATAGGTAGAAGCAGCCATAAAAGTTGAAAGATTGTATTTTGAGAGCCAACGAGATTCCTTTGGTTGCATCAAGTGTACAAGCTCACAAAAAAAGGCAAGACTTTAAATTGATGTGTAACTCTTCTTGCAATCTGTTTACATAAGGTCCACTAATCCACGTGTTGTTATACACTGTTTTGCATGAGTGGTGAGTGAGATCCAAAAAAAATTGATTCCACAAGCAATAAAGCTGTCCATAATGAAGTGGATCGGCCTGTAGTAGCAGGGGACCTTAGCAGCATTGGGCTGTAGCAGATTAGTGGAACAGTAGCGTAGCTTTTGTTTTTTGTTTTTATTTTCTTTGTATTTGATGGGCTTGTGTCAGCCCACTGTTATTGTTAGTTTTTTTAGTTTTTGTTTTGTAAAAGGGCCTTTTATAAAGTCCAAGTTTGGAAGAGTCCTTGGTGCTCTTTCAATTCTTGGCAACCTTTCTTGATTGCTTTATTTTAATTTTATCATAGCTAGACAGGTGAGTGTGTCTTCTTAGCCAAAGCTACAAGCCTCACCATAGGAGTAAAATTTGATTGCCTGTTATTGAATTGATTTTGTGTTTCACTTTTAGGTGTGACCTTTGTCACATAAGAGCCCATACGTTTTAGGGGTCTTAGAGTCCGCCAATTGTCTTTGTTTGTTGTGTCCTTTGATTTTAAAAGTGATTTTTGCTTAAAGGATAATTCATTAGTAGCTTAAGGCATTTCTGGCTAAAGGTAAGACTTGGTATTTAAGCAACCCTAGTGGTTCACCTCTCTTACCTGGGACTTGTCTAAAGTGGAAGCTTTTAATCCTTTAGACTAAGAAAACTTTTAGAAAAAAAAGATGTATTATTCATATAGGTCTTCTAGTTCATATACGTTGTCTAGTCTAGATAATGATGATGAAATGTTTAAACGAGCTAGGAATCTTCCATTTTTTCGTAAAGACATAGGTGCATTAACATACCTAGCTTGGGAAAAAGAAGTGGATAAAATAGATCCTTGGTTTTATAAAGAGAGTTCATTTTATGTCCTTAGCATATATCTCTCTAAGTTAGAAGAGCATGCAAGAGAGTGGTGGGATGAAAGACAATACCATGTTAGGAAAGGAAGAAAATCCTCCATTAGGGATTGGTATGATTTAAAACCTTGCATGAGAAGAAAGTTTGTGCCTTCAAGCATTAAAAGAAACCTAGAATTAATTAGAGATTGCATTGAAGATGGAAAAATGTTTCTTGAGAGTTTAAATGATCATGGGTTTCTTATGAGAGAATTAGAATTTTGGGCAAGACTTAAAGAGATCAAGGATAAAAAGAGAGAAAGAGAAGAAAAAGAGATAATACAAGAAGAAAGGAGAAGAGAAGAAGAGAGGAGAGAAGAAGAAAAGAAAGAGAGACAAGAGAAAAGAAAAGAAGAAGAGAGAAGAGAAAAAGAGAGAAGAGAAGAAGAAAAGAGAGAAAGGCAAGAAAGAGAGAAGAAAGAAAAGGAGAAATTGTTAATGATGACAAGTCCTATTCTTTCAAAGACCATGGAACCTAAAAGGGAAGGTTTCCAATTCTTTACTTCTTTTCCAATCATTCTTAACTCTTTCACTTTAAGTTTCTCTTTCAAACCAATTGCCATCCCATATTCTATGCAAACTTTTTCAAAATATGGCCATTCAAATCTTGAGTTATTGTTATCTTTAAGAAAACAATTAACTCAAGACAATATTGAGTTCGGACTTCTAAAATTTTCAAAGATGACAAATCAAAATACTAGGAGTCCTTATTCTATTGTTTTTGTAGAAAATATCCTCTTTGGATTGATATTAATTGAAGATATATTTGATGCATATTGCAGATTCGTGTTTGATCCAGGAGGAAGAAAAGTGGATCTAAAAGAATAAGGCCACTCCAAGATGGCCAAGCTCCCAAGATTGTGCGGAGCTTCTTCATAAGGGGATTCCTAGATTTGAGGACAACTCTATTTTTTAAGAGGGAGGGTATGATGGAATCCTTCCTGTCACAGTCCTATTTTTTCGTATTTTTACATTTTATTGTACACGTAGTGTAGCTTGCAAGGAGCATGGGTTATTATAAGTACCTAGCTCCTCTCTTGTATTCCTTATTTTTGAGATAAATGAGAATAAACTTTTCTAAATCAAAAAAATATTCTCTCTTGAAAGTCATAGGCTAGAGAGTCCAAAGACTCCCTCTAGCCACCTTCCAAGGCACATACCTCCATTTTCATTTTCCATTAGCTTTTCACTGTGCTTCCATTATTTGTTTTCCTCGACGCCTAACCACTCCTTCACTGCCACCTCTTTAGCACATGCGTCAGCATTTCAATCTTGCGCATCACTTTTCTCACGCGAGACAGAGCTCATTTCACACTCTCGTCACTCGCCGAAACACATCTCCATTCTCTCGAGAGCATCCTCTCCGTCAACCAATCCTCCTCACAGATCTGTTACCTCTCCTCCGTAAGTGTCATTTCTTTCACAGAAACAACATCGTCTTCATCTTTTCTTCCTTTTCCACGGATCATCTTCCCCCAAACTTAGGGTTTCTATCTCATTTTCCAATTTCCTTCAAATTTTACCGATTAAACATCATTTTTCCCTTTGATCTTCACTTTCTACCGATTAATCTTTGATTTACACCGATTAATCGGTTCAATCAGTGTCTTCTCCCTATTCTAGGGTTTTCTTCGTGTACGGTTAGTGTTTCAACCATTCACATCAGTTTTCTCTCTCAAACTATATTCCGCTGCGTATTTCTTCTCGTCGGAGAAGCTTGGAGGAGCTTTACTTGCTTTCGCGTCGCGCCAATTGGTCAGCTCCTTAGGCATCTTCCATCAACAAAGTCTTAGTCATAAAGGAAGTGTTACTGAAGGCACCATCCACTCCCATCATTCAAATATATTCAAGCCATGACAGGGGAGTTTTTTTCATCCTTCCACTTTTCTCCACTTATTAAGCTTTCTTCTTTTTCTAAAAGCTTTTGTAATATCCCACCTTTCTCATCTCTTTTTAACACTTCTTCACACACCATTTCCATCCCACATCTTGAGTTAATGTATTCTTTTTTACACTTAACTCATGACAAAAATAAAAATTGTTCAAAAGAAGGATTTTTAGTTTTGCCTAAGCAAATAAATCCAATTTCAAAGACCCATTCTTTCAATATTCCTTTTCTATATACATTCTTTGGTAAACATCAATTTATTCACAAAATGTTTTATGTTTTTTGCAGGTTAACATTTGATCCAGGAGGAGTTTCCTTTGGATTATAAACAAATAAGTCATTAATCTATCTTTATTGCAGGTTTTCCAAGATTCGAGGTCGAATCCTCTCCACCCTGGAGGGGATGATATGATCATAGATGGGGCAACAATGAAGAGTTTTCAATGTGAAAAAAGAGCATAAAAAGAGTAGAATAGGTTTCAAAGGCTTGTATTTGCCTCTTTGTTTCTTTTCGTTAGTTCTAGTTGAATAAACGCTTATAAACCCTTATTTTCCTTTTAGCACAAGCAATGTGGGACTTCCCATGGTTTGGTCTTAAAAGAAAAGAAGAGTAAGTAGGTGTTGACAAATTGGCAAGCGTACCAAATCGTACAAGTAATAATAAAATGGTAAGTCCAAGTATCGTTTTCCCAAAAGACTAACGGCACTAAACTGTTGTGCTTTTACTTAACCAATCAAGACTATAAAAATAATATTTTGAGGTTTTTATAAAGTGCAGAAAAATAAACATGAATGCAATTTGATCAATTGAGGTTAAACACAAAAGTGGATGAATGAATGGAGTTGTTGGGGATTTACAATTTCATCTAATCCGCTCTCTCTTACATACTACCCTTGAATATTAGTTTGATTAATT
>NW_014541973.1:376865-389333 GCF_000741045.1 Vigna radiata var. radiata | reverse complement strand
CCATATCAATAAAGACAAACATCAATATACCGAATGAGTTAAACGATAAAGGGCTTAAGCACAGATGATAACCCAACAATTAACAATCAAAACATATGGAGACCATATAAATAATCAAGAGATTCAATAAGAGAGAGTATCAAAAGATTACATTGTTTCCCCCAACAACAATAGGGTTTAGTTCACTATCGTCATGATGAATCTAGATGAAGAATGGAATGAAAGAGATACAAACCCTAAAAAAGAAGAAAATGAGAGTTGTCACCATCTCCAAATCTACCCCCAAAGGGGTGAAAAGTGTGTTTCTGTGCCTAAGCCATCAAAAGATACAAACCCTAAGACGTTCTGGCCTTTAAATAGGGCATAAAAATGACATAAAACAAGTCCAAGCACAAACAGATCATAAAAAATAACATAAAACAGGTCCAGGCCCATCTGACAACCGCCCGGCGCCACATTTCACCGTCGGGCGGTTCTGCGGCATGAGGGAAACCACCCGGCGCCACATTTCAACCTTCATCAGTAGGCGTCTTAGCTTGTAGTGCAAGGAAGCTTAGCTAGTGTTAGTTTTTGAACTCTAGGAGAGCTAGGAAGCTTATAAACCCTTTTGGAATGAGAGAATTAAGCAAAGTGGGACTCCCATGCACCTAGGGACGTTGCAGCTGCTGCTGGACAGAACTTGGAGCCTTCTAAGTCCCACATCGCTTGAAACTCTTCACCAAAGTCATTCCAAAACCTATATAAGCAACCTAGGGGTTCCCCTTTGTACACACCTTTGAATCAATTGATTTCTTGAGTTGAATTACACATTTGCATTCCTCTTTTGAGATAGTTCTTTGTCTCCTTAGTCCCTTTTTAGGTAGACCTTATCTTGCGAAAAGCGAGTGGCGGTCCTCCTTCGATACTTATCTTGGAGACTTCTTCAAGTGGCGTATCTTCAAGTCATAAGTTTCCTTTTCTCTACTCTTTTCCACTTTTATTTTCTTTCCATTCTCTTGTAATTCATTTAGTCTATTCTCTCTAGGTATGCACTTCCCCATCAATCCACCACAACCAAGGAAATATATGTTGGCTTCAATGTCAGACCACTAGTCTTCTTTAGCATAGATAAGGGCATCAAATTAATACTTGAACCTGGATCAACTAAAGCTTTCCCTATCATCACACTACCAATGGCGCAAGGAATTGTAAGGCCTCCTGGATCCTTCATTTTTTGAGGGTGTTTTCTCTTCAAAGGGCCACTACAACCTTCCTATTCCTCAGTAGCTTTCTCTTCAAGATCTATCATTTCTCCAAGATATTCCTTTATATGCCTAGCATAGACAAGAATTTGTCGAATTACTTCGGTCAAAGGCATAGTAATCTCCATTTGATTGAAGATTTCTCTAAAGTGCTCACCATTACTCTCTTTTCTCTCTTCTCCTCTAGGGTAAGGAACATCACCCTCATCTTTTTTAATTTTCTCTTTTTCTCTTTTTTTTCTCTTCCCTCTTCTCTTTTTCTTCTGTAATCTCTCCCTCACATATTTCTTCTCTTTCCTCTCTTTTCTCTAACTTAACAATTTCTTTTTTCACTCTTTCCTCAACCACGCTCACAACAACCTTACAATCTTCTTTAGGGTTAACTTTAGTATTAGCCCTAAATTGATTTTTCTCTGTGACCTCCACCCTTTTAGATAACTGGCAAATTTGCGTCTCCAAATGCCTGAAGTTAGCTTCATTGCTCTTGCAATTGGAATCATACACCTTCAAAAAAATTTCGAACTTCTCATCAAAACTGTTCACTTTTTCAGCCAAAAGTGAAACTTGTTGCCATAGTGGTGGTTGCGGTGGTCTGTTAAATTGGCCTCTAGTTTGTCCAATTTGAATATTTTGATTTTGCCCAATGCTTGGGTGATTCTTCCAACCTCGGTTGTAATTACCTTGATTGAAGTTACCCTGGCGGTATTGAAACTGGTTGCCCATGTAATTTGCTTCTTCTTATTGGGCCTCCTCTGGAAAAGAACATTGACCATTGATATGGTCTCCACCACAATGATCACAGAGTTGTACCTACGAAACATTCTTTAACTCGTTAGGAAGTTGAGCAATAGTCCTTGCCAGATTCTCCAATTGTTGAGTTAGAAGCTTGTTTTGTGCAAGCAAAGCATCTTCAGTAAGCAACTGAATAACTCCCCTCTTTTGAACTGTCACGCCCCTTTCACTACGAGTTTCATTCTCGTTAGTTGCCATGCTTTCAATCAACTCATAGGCCTCCTCAACAACCTTTCTCTTGATATTACCTCCAACTGAGGCATCTAACATAAGCTTTGACTATGTACCAAGACCTCCAAGGAACGTGAGGACTACAACTGTCTCATCAAAACCATGCACAGGCGTCTTCCTGAACAAACTTTTATATTTGTCCCACGCTTGACTTAGGGTTTCCTCCATACCCTGCCTGAAAGAAGATATCTCCATCTTTCCTTTGTTAATTTTAGACTGTGGAAAATATTTATTCAAGAATTTTGCCACTACAACCTCCTAGGTTGTAAAGCTTCCATCTGGAAAAGAATTCAGCCACATTTTAGCATTTCCTCCCAATGAGAAAGGAAACAAGCTAAGTTTAGTCGTGTCTTCCGAAACTTTGTTGATCTTCGTTGTGTTACAGATCTCATTTAAAGTAGTGAGATAATCATATGGACTTTCATGTGATAGTCCGTTAAACTGGTTGCTTTGCACCAAGTGTATCAACGCCGGATTCATCACCATGTTCAGTGCATTATTCCACGGCATTACAATGCTGTTAAAGTGTTGAGGGTCAACCACATTGGAAGCATATGCTAAAGTGCATCTAGGAGCTTCCTTCCTAACCATCTCTTTTGTGCTCTGGTTAGATGCTTTCGGTGAGGGTTGCAACAATATCTCCGGAGGAGGAAATAATTCTCTAGAAGTTCGAATCCTCCTTTTCCTCCGGGTTTCACTTAAACCTTCAAGAAGAGGTTCTGAATTTTTCTTGCTTCTCGTACGAATTGTATCCTGCATACACAAGAAACAAAACCCTAAAAAGCACTTTTATATAAAAATAAAACAAAATGAAAACAAAAAAAAAATCAAGTCAAATTCAATCAATAATCACACTACTTGAATAGTAAAACCAATGAGTCCCCGGCAACGGCGCCAAAAACTTGTTAATACTCTGGTAAGTGTACCAGATCGTATCAAGTAATATTAAATCGGTAAGTCCGAGTATCATCTCCCAAAGGACTCTTAGGCCTAAACGTTCTTGTAATTTGATTTCTTAAGACTTGATGAAACGAAAATTAGGGTTTTTATATGCAATTAACGAAAATTGAAATATGCATGCAAGATGATTGATCAATTGGCAGTTGAATGTAATATGAATGAATGATGTTGTTGGGGTTTACGAATCCTCCTAATCCACTCTCATATATCTTTAAGAATTCTACTCTTTCATTACTGTTAATGCCACTTTCTAAATTACCTTAATCCCAATGTCTTGGTGAAAAGAGCCTACTCCTAATTACTAGTTTACTATGTCTAGTCTCCCTAGTAATTATTCATGCATTACATTAACTTGCACAGAAGCTTAAGGCAATTGGGCCTCCTATCCCTATGTCTAGGTAATATTGCTCCCAAGATATTTCCCAGATCTAGACTACCCATACGTGTCCATACAGATAATCAAAGACCATGCAATTGAATAATGTCTTATCTCAAAGCATGTGAATATAATAGAGGAAATACTCTAACAAATAATGAAATCAAGCATATGAATGAAGAATAATTCAATATATGAGAGTTTAAAAGGATTACATCGTTTTCCCCAACAACAATAGAGTTTAGTTCACCATGGTCATGGTGAAACTAGATGAAAAGAATGAAGATAATGAGAAGATAAACCCTAGAATTGTAGGTTGGAGCTTTCGCATCCAAAATCTGCCTCCAAGGGGTGAGAAAGGGTGTTTCTGCGTCTTCTTCTTCCAAGAGTATGAACTTTTTGAGATGAAGGTTGAAGAGACTATCTATGAAGTCCAGAAAAGATTCACACATTGTTAATCACCTTATGGCTCTCGGCAAAGTGTTTGATAAGGAGGAGATCAACATCAAGATTTTGAACAGTCTAAACAGAAATTGGCAACCAAAAGTCACTACAATCTCAGAATCCAAAGAGCTTACAAGCATGAACATGGCTACCTTGTTTGACAAGTTAAGAGAACATGTGGAACTTGGTAGATTAAAGGATGAGGAAGAGATTAAAGAAAACAAGTACATTGCTCTGAAAGCTACAAGCAAGAAAATGTCAAAGTCAGATGAGTTAGATGAAGAGATGGATGACAAAGAAATGATGACCATGATGGTAAGGAAGTTTAGTCGATTTATGAAAAATGATAGTCAACTTACTAACCATGCAGGTCATAGTAAATCAAAGAAAAGCTTCAGACCAAACGTTGTCAAATGCTACGAATGTGGAAAGGAAGGACATATCAAGTCAGAATGTCCAGAATTGAAACCAAAGCAGAAAACAAATAGAAGGTTTTCTCAAGATAAAGGAAGAAAACAAAAATGAGCCTACATTGCTTGGGAGAATAGTGACTCAGACTCTTTAAGTGATGAAGATCATGATCAAGAAGAGGAGTCTAAAAACCGTTATTTTCGTGGATAAATTTGATATCAAAACACATCCTTTGTGGCTTAGAATGAGCTTAGAATCAAGTAAAACACTTAAGTTGAGTCACATGAGTGTCAAAAGTTATTTTTAGAGATATTATGCTTGTTTTGCATTGTTTTGCAGGGTTTTGATGAGAATTGAAGATGGAAGTGAAGTAGGAAGCTCATAGACTCAAGAAAGAAGAAGAAAAAGGAAGAAAAGAAGAGACTATGGACCGCTCAATCTCAAATTCCAACGCTAAGCATCATATCCGAGGGAGAGCCACTGTCTGGCGCTCAGGAGGTGAAGATGAGCGTCCAGGACGACTAGAGGCAAACCGCTGAGCGGTGAGATTGACCGCTGAGCGGTGGCGCGGCTTGAAGGCAAACTCTTGAGCGATGAACATAGTCGTTGAGTGGTTGTCTGTTTTTATATTGCGGATTTTGAGATCTTTCTGTTATCTTTTTGGTCTATACGAATCTAAACATATTCTTTTGGCAGAGAAAACGTCCACAGTAGCTCTACACACCTTGGAGGAGATTTCTTGGATGCTTAGGCTCCACTTTATCAAACCTAGGGTTTGTTTATCCATTCTTCCATTGTATTTCATCTAGTTTCACCATGATTATGGTGAACTAAACCTTTGTTGTTGGGGAACAATGTAATCTTTTGAAACTATAATATATCCAAATTCTTATTTATTTTATATGCTTGCATATGCTTGATTTATCAATTGTTGGGTTCCTTACCTGTATTTAATGCTTTTATCCTTTAATTCATTCGGTAAATGTTGTTTGTCTTTATTGATACGGGAACGTACAGTAATGTCATGAACTGGGGGGAATTCCTTGATTAAGCAATATCACCTAGGGATAAGGGTATGACGATCAATTGTATTTTGCTTCTGTTTATCATGCATTATTAATTACTAGGGGAGGCTAGGGATAGCAAGCCGGTAATTAGTAATAGGCTCTTTTCGCCAAGGGATTGGGTTAACGGTAGACCAAGAAAGTTTGCATGATAATATGATAAATAAGCAAATTAAATAAGAAGAGTAGATATATGAGGGTGGATAAGATGAAATTGTAAACCCCAACAACTCCATTCATTCATACTTTCTATTAGCCAATTGAATCACTGCATTTGCATGTTTATTTTTGCATTCAAAAACTTAAATTAATTTCTTTTCTCAAGTCTTACACGATTGGTTTATACGAAACTTAAGGCCTAGGAGTCCTTTGGGAAACGATACTTGGACTTACCCATTTTATATTACTTGATAACGATCTGGTACACTTGNCAGGGACTTAACAATGTTATATGGCTGGAACATCACAGGATGACAATGACAGCAATATAGAGTTTGAGAATGAACCAATAGAAGTGAAGTATGATCCACTGTTGGATGCATTCAGGGAAGTACATGCTGAAGCAATGCGACTGCAATACAAGGTTAATCGACTCAACTTTGATAGGAGAGATTATGAGCATAGAATTAATAGCCTTGTGTCTGAAAATGAGAAACTAGAAAAGGAATTGAATCATGCTTTTTTATCTGCTAAAGAGATTAAAATTGAAACTATTACAGTAGAGAAACCTTGTGATAAATTTCCTACACATGTTGAGCAAATAGATTACTTGACTAGTACGCTAGCCAAATTTACTCAAGGTAGAGACAATTTGAATGCAGTATTAAAATCCTCTGGCAGAGCTATACACAGACAAGGAATTGGTTATAAAGCTCAATCTAACAGAACCAATGCAAAGAAGTTTATTGATCTAAGCAAACCTGCTATAAATGCTTGCTTTTATTGCAATTGTGTTGGTCACACTGTTAGAAACTGTTTTTATAGAACTGTTGGTGTTCCTAAAGGTTTATATGTATGGAGACCAAAGGAACAACTGATTAGAACTAACAATCAAGGACCCAAGTTCAAATGGGTACCTGCAACCAAAACTTAAGTTGTTTTGCAGGTTTACAAGCAGGTGCAATAGGAACTCAAGGATGAATTACACTTGATATATCAATCTTCTTAAGTGTCTATAACGGGTAATTTGTATCACACTATTGCATCATGTATAAATTGATTGGTTGTTGATGCTTGATTGTGTGTATGATTATTTGTATGTTTGAATGATTGATTTGTTTTGAAAAACTAATTTCACGACTTTTAGTCGACTTTATTTTGAAATCAATCGACTAGGTCTTTGAATGTTTGCACTCTATTTTGATTTTTATTAGTCGTAGTGTAGTCAACTCTGGTTTTAATAAAATCGACTTTTAGTCTATTAATTGTTTTGGGTTTCAAATTTGGATGTCCTTTTTGGTACGAAAATAAATTGAATTGTTCCCTCCAAAATTTCAATTCTATTTTGTATATATGAAAAACCTAATGATTATGGATCACTATGCTGAACTACATTAGTTGTGATTGAATTTGTGATTCTCATTCTCTCACTCCCTGTGATAAACAATACTCCTCATTTTGATCAATGGCTTCTAGCTCAGCACAGAAGAAGCGTGTTAAGACACTAGGACAGAAGAGTGTTAGGCGTGTCCTGAACTCAATGGGTGGATCAGACAGGAAGGATTTGTCTTTCAGGAATGGCTAAGACGACAGGGACTGAAGAAGTTTGTTGAAATGGCAAGTCCTTGGTATCCAGACCTTGTCAAATTATTCTACTACAATCTAGGGATTAAAGACAATGAACTTTTCTCTAGAGTAAAAGGGGTCGATATCAAGTTAACAAATGAGGTATGGACTGAAGTAGCAGAACTCAGAATAAAGGGTGAAAAATGCCATCTGGGTATAGAGGGTTTCCATAAATATACAGAGTATCAGAATACACTTAGAAATCCTGATAATTGTAGAGACTACTCCAATTACAAAACTGATTGTCTTGCAATCTTCATTATTTCTTGGATTCTAATGCCAAGAGGTGGAAACCACGCCTAGGCTACTACTGAAGACCTTTTTTTATTGAAAGCTTTGAAAGAAAACAATCAAGTTGATTGGCCTGCAACGATATTTGATAACATGATGAAGATGAATTGGAATCACTTCTAGGCAGCCAATACTGGGCCAAGTCTGAGTTTGAAGGAATTGTATTAAAAGGTTTAAGGATTGTAATAAAGCTGTTGAAAGAACAAAGGGAAAGATCACAACCCAATGAGGAAATTTCTGAAGGATCACTATCCGAGGAAGAAGACACTCTTGAGAGCTCTAACAAAGAAAGTACAGATGAAAATAACAGAGGAGGAAAGGACCGAGGATAGTGACAGTGACATGATCCTTAAGGAATTTGTTAATAAAAAGAAGAAGAAAAATTAAGTTGATGCATTTTGTGTCTTAGGTTGTTCTTAGTTTCTTTTTGACAAATGGCTTAGACTGTCATTCTGTTTTGTTTTGTTTTGAATCTTGTTCTGTTGTTACCATTGTAATATCTTTGAAACAAGAAATGAAAATTAGTTTTTTGATTCTAATTATTGTGTTAATTTGATTGATTATATCTACTCTGATTGAATGCTTGAATCGACTATGTACTGATAAAAGTTGATTATGCATGTTTAAACTGTTACATTATTCTGCATATTAACTTCTTGTTGAATTATTTTTCTTGCATAACTAAATTGCTTGATCTGCAAGAGATCTTTGAAGGGTTTTATAGGAAAAACATTGCTTGGAAATCACTGCTGGAATCATAACTCATTGAGAAGCAATGAAATCGACTGGAATACTAATTCAATCGACTTGATCTCAACAGGAATATAAATTCCTTCACTGGAATTTGGTTATTGTGTTGATTGATTATTTTATTCTGCTTATCTGCAAAATATCTCTGATCCTGATTGTGTGATTCATATATGAGATTATATTGTGAGATTGTTGATGATTGTATCTATGCATGATAAATTTGCTTGAAATCATATACATGATACAATTATGTTTTATACTGATTGTATGCTCTGATTGTTAGTGTATTGCATTCACTACAAGAAAAATCGTCGTTATCTACAGCCAAAATCCGTATATAACGCTCCAAATCCGTATATAATCTTTGGTTATATACGGATTACATACGGCAAAAAATCCGTATATAATACTGTCGTAGGTAGTGTTATATACGGATAATCCATATATAAGTTATATACAATTTTTTAAACAGCACCATGGATTACGCATTTCCAAACACAGATAAAATCATTACACCTGTCCATTATATCCAGTCATTCATTTCACATACAAATAAAGTCTTAAATCAGAGAACAACATTTAGCAATAATCCATATTAGAAAAGTATACAAAATTGTCCATTAGACCAAATAAAATTTCAAATAAGTTCTACAGATAATAAGTTTCAGTCTTAGATGTCCTTATTCTAAAAACATAACTAGTAATTTTTTTCATATCGATCCTGTTGTGGTTGATCTTGTTGTTGTGGTTGATCCTCCTGATTGTCCTGAGGTTGATCCTCCTATGCTTGTTGTGGTTGTTGAACATTAGGTTGTGAAAGATTTTGGGATTGAAAAAATTCTTGTGCAGCTGCTGCTGCAGAANGCGGAAGGTGTTGCAATATGGCGCCAATAAAACCTTCAAATTTAGAATTCATCTCCCGAAGTCGGCGAAGTTCCTCATCATGGGTTGATACTATATTTTGAAGGTTAGAAATGTCCTGCACAATCGGTTGCTGAGAAGAAGATGCCTGTGTCTATTGTATGTAACTATCGACACAGTCATCTCTACCATTGACATGTCCAATGTCATAAACCCGTCCCTTGTACCTTCCACCAGCAACCTCCATCCAGCATTGGTTCCTCAATCTTTCCTCATCTGCGAGGTCTAGGGGAGTAGTAGCTGAAGCACCAACAGATCCAGTCTCAGATCTTAATTGAGAAAATCTTGCTTGAAACTCTTCCTGTGAATACATGATTAACGTTAAATAGATAGAGCAAATGAGATTTAAAACCTAATAAAGAATATAATAGATTTAGTAGAAACTAACATGTGTCCTTCTAGACCTTTCATCGACAAATTGTCCTGTTGATGCTCTAATATGTGTCTGCTAAAAAATTTCATCGACATGCACTGTCCGACCAAGCTCCTGTGACTGTAACCAAAGAAGATGTAAGTTGTTAACAACAAATATTTGTAAAATTAATGAGTGGAATTGTATAATAAAATTCATATGTCATCATACCAGACGAATAGCATGCTCATGCACGCTAATAGATCCCCCGGTGTGCAAACAACCACCCTTGTCAGATGTCCTGTTCTTTTTGGCGGTTTCACACTTTTGTCTAAAAGCTGGCATGTTCCACTTCTCTAAAAGACCATTCCAGACAATGTCTCCCATCCACTCAGGTTTTTTCCCTTCTCTTTGAGCTTTTTTAAACATCTTAGATAATCTATGAGATGCTTTGCTGTGGAAATTTTTTTTAACCTTTTCTTCATGTTCAATGCTCCATGATACCTTTCTCTATTGACAAAAAAGATAAATATTGACAAGGAAAAGGTTCAGTACTACATGTATTGTGCTTCATAAAATATTGACCAGAAAAAACATACTNCATGCTTTGTAAGTCGTTATATGTTTTATATGTTTTATATGTTAAGTGCTCTATTGTGCTTCATAAAATATTGCACTGGCATCAATTTAGACTAGCAATGAGTAGACATATGGGCTATGTAAGGTTTATACCAACAGAACTTAACCAATCTAGTTATGAACTAGCAAAACAATTTCTGTGTTCATAATCTAGTTATAAACTATAGCTATGGTTGAAACTGAAAATTCACTAAGACTTCTAGTGAGATTGAGGATTCCCTTTTTATTATTTCATTTGCCAAACCGCACACCTAGTTCAATAATCATGAATCTAAAAAGCATTGTCTCCTAAACTCTCTTACATGCAAGAGTCTTCTAGACTGAAGGGTAAATAATTCAAAGGTTTGTGAATGCCCTGTGTCAGTCTCTGGTTGTGGATATATTGCCCTTCATGTTTCTGGTTGTAATATATTGCCACAGCATAATGTGAATTATTAGTCTCTTTTCTTGTACAATCCAATTCATCTTGTTTCAGTGTTCTAATGGATAAATCTTGAGACAGTCCCCTAAACTAATTTCCAACAGCATGATTTCAATCAAGTATTGTAGTTTTTCTTCTAAGTTCTATCAATAAGTGGGGGGCAGGTCCCTAAAATTTGTTGGTGGATAAAAAATCTTTAGGGTAGTCCCAAAAGTAGGTGATGTGGATTTGAATAATGATTTTTACATTTGGTGAGACAGGGGGATGTTGATTGGATGCATTTTGGGCAATTCCTTCTACATTTGATCTGTTGATGGATGAAGTGGATTGCTTACTTCAATGAATTGACTTGGCTATGGGACCACAAGCTCATGGGTTGATTGGTTTAAGAGGGACCAAGATGGAAAATTAGTGTTTGATGGAGGAGAAGTAGGGAATTGTGACTTTTAGACACATGAAGATTAACTTTTATTTTGAGATTTGGGAACTTTGCTTTATGGGGAGAGGTAATAATGTCCTATTTGCAACCATTTTTCTATGAGGAATAAGTTGTCAACTTTGTGCTACCATTTTTCATGAACAAGAGAAGAGGTACAATTTACAAAGAATGGAGTGAGTGTTTGTGCACATATCTGCATAAAGCAAGTTGAAATTCCTAAATTGGTTGTTGTATAGTTTGGATGGATAGACAATGCTTGAAAGAATCAGATTCAATGATCAACCAAAGAGTGGCAACAAACTAGTATTTGTTACAAATGTAATTGATTAAGAGAGTCCCGAGTAACAACATACAACTTTAACTATTAACAAGAGCATTAGTAAGATCTCCTTTAATTTTTGTATTTCCTTAATAAAGATTGACAGACAGGTGTTATCATCTAAATATAAGAAAAGGGCTTCTCCATTTTCAATTTTTACGGAACCATGTAACAAGTTTCTAAATAAACCAAATAAGAAATAGTTAGGACAAAAAAATCAAACCCTAAATGTATAGGACACTTGATAACATCTATTACTAGGTACATGTCATTCGTGCTTTTGCACACTGTTAGTTGTTGTAGGAAGTTCAGTAAACATGTTTGTAGCAAATTAGTGGAGAAATGGTTGCATTATCATTCGAAACAACTGCCTGCCAATGTCTCATCAATTTCTATAAATTATATAGCTCAATTATAGAGAAAATAGCATAATACTTAGATTCTCAAATCAAACTTTGTTGTTACTCCTTCATCACTCTCTTTCATTTTCTCACCTTGCAACCAAATCAAATAATAAGAATATTTGGGATTTTATATAACATCTATAGTAAGGTCATGAAAAAAAATTAGTTTATCATTTAACACTGTATCGAAGTAAGCTTGCTTACAAAGAAAACTGTTTGCCCATTACCACTTTGTTGGTTTTTCAATACAGTCCAAGTGAGTTTGTACATAGCGAACAGCGTATATACACATGCATTTTAACATGTGGGTTCAAGCCAGTAAATTTACAGATAAATAAATTAAAATGAGTCATGATATAAAATTTAGGTACGAAAGATGAAAGAAACGGGAAGACAAGAAGAGGGGAAAAGGGAAGAACACAATATAGAGGATAGAGAGAAGAGGAGAGAAACAAAGGTAAAGGAAACTTTGCTCTGCACTTGACTATCATTTCAATCTATCTACATTCAGTCTAGATTCAGTTGTCTAAAATAGAACAGTCTAACTTTACCTATAAAATGTTCAAATCAAAAGTTTAATTAAACACAAGTCTACCTTAAAACGCTCAAAGAAAACATCTCTACGAGT
>NW_014541973.1:373504-376402 GCF_000741045.1 Vigna radiata var. radiata | reverse complement strand
ACTAGGTGTGAAGGCAGGAACTTCCAATGAAGGTGGAATAAATGGTGCAATAGGTGTCAAACNAGGAATTGCCAATGGTGGTGGAACAGATCTAGCAGTGGAGGTAGGTGTAGATGGTTGACTACTTGAACTACTTACGTTATTGAAACGGGACATCAACTTCACCGGATAAGCTTTCTTCTTCCCCTTCTCCTTATCTGAGTTTCCTGAAGGTGGAATAGGAGGGCCACAACCACCTGTTGCCATATTCTTCAACATAAAAACAAAATTGTTGGTCAATTTATTTTTACAATTCAATGGAAAGGAAAATTAAGAGAAGAAGATGACGATGTTGTCAAAATAACTTTAATCCACACAAAACCATTGCAGAATAAATTATAATTAGCAAAATAACTTCTAAAACAGTATTATAGACTTGCCAATGCCAAAAATATATCGTGCTGCACCTTTTTGAACTTCTTCCTATTCTGGAAAGGGTGTGGGAAGATATCTCGTTAGACTTTATCATATGGATGTGACGGTCAAAAGGGTATGAGGCTATTCTGGTGATAGTGGACATATTGACTTAATATAGCCATTCGTATCACTGAAACACCCTTATACAGTGTAGGTTATTGCAAAAATATTAATGAAAGAAGTAAATCGACTTCATGGGTACCTAGTTTAGTGGTGAGTGATCGTGATCCTCTTTCAGATTGTGAAGTTGTAGAAGTAATTGACTGACTTGCTGTTCTAGCTTCCTGCAACATCATGAAACAAGGAGAAAGAGTCAATCAATGGGAGGATGAAATTGTGATGAAAAGTCAATGTCCGATAGTCAGCTTTAAGGGAAAGACTGTTGTTGAAGGGAGTGTTGTTGGGCTCCAACAAGTTTATGGGCCGAAAGATCTATTGGTACATAAGAGACATGAGACACCTAAAAGGAAGAAGGGAAATCTTTAGGCTGAGATCGCATGAGTAGTGGATAGGTTCTTAATCATGAAAGAATATTTTTGTTTAGACTCATGAGGAAAAGGGGTTAGACATTGTGTAATTGTCTGATATTCTGTTCAGAGGATCTATGGTCTGGGCAGTTGGAGTTTCCTCCTCTTGTAGTTTCCTTTTTCCTTTCTATCGCAAATAATGCATAATTCTCCGGTTCCTTGATATTTTTTGCTTCCAAATTACCCCTATAATACTGGTCTGGTCTTAAACAAGAAATGAACGGAACTTTTTATTTCAATAGCTCAAAAGAATTATTTAGACTCGAAGTAAGCACAAACGGTTAGCTTGTGTAGGTCATGTTGTAGTTGACCTTGCAAACTCTAAACTATTGAGAAGTACTCTCTTAACATTTTCCTTTGCCACTTGTGAAATATCAGGATTATGCGTTATTTGACCCTTTCCTATATCATGGCATGGCTGAAATACACGACAGACATAGAGAAATGCGCCTTGATGTTGACAACATGTCTTATGAGGTAAANAGGGATATATGATCTATGGTTGTAGGAATTGTTGTTTCTTCTAACTTCAGTTGGGGTTGTAGGAATTGTTGGCATTAGAGGAGCGTATAGGAGATGTTAGCACTAGATTGAGTGAGGATGTCATTGTTAAGTCGATGAAGCAACGACTTTACACACCACTCATGACACAATCTTGTATAGGTTTGGAACCTTGTTGCATTTGTCAGGTATGATTGATGTTTGTCTCAGTATGAGAACATGAAAACCATTACATAAAGACAATTTTTATTTTTTAAGGTAATTTTCTTAATAAAGTTAGACTCGTTCAAATCTTGATATTCTTATCACAGCTTTTTCTACAGAGGAATTAATTTACTCCAATGCTTGAGAGCATATATACAATAACTTTTAAAAAATGGGTGCAAGCTATATACAAAGTGCAATTANCAAAATAACAACTCAAACACAAATGGTGTCAAAATAACATGCAAAGTGCAATTACATAAATGATTTCATCACTTCTTCTTTGTCCACTCTAAAAGTATGGGTTTATGATCACCCATGGGTACACCATCACATCCTAACTCTATTCATTGCTAGATGTGTGAAATGAATCTTTGTCCTCATTTTCACTTTGTCCCTCTTCACTGCATTCTTCTTCCGATTCACTTGTTTCTTCATCCATATACCCTTCAACTGATGGTACATTGTTGGGGTCCACTTCATCGAGACCGACTTCTATATCTTGCAATCGGATAACTTCTTCAACTTCAATGATGTCATTAACATGTGACATTTCCTCCACTTGGTATGGGACCTCAGATTCTACCTCATTAGAATCTATACGACCTCTAGGTTTGGTCTTTATTGCAACACACCAACCCCGTTTGTCCGTGCGTGATGCAGGATATGGGACATAATATACTTGTTCTACATTATGTGCAATTATAAAAGGATCAAACAAGACATATCTTTTATCCATTCGCATATCCACAATGCCATACTTTGAATCCACTCTAGTCCCTGTTCTTGATGGATCAAACCAATCACAATAAAATAATACAATCTTNTTTTCAATGGTTGAGGTATTGTACTCGAGCTCATATATGTGCTTAATCGTTCTTTTCATAGAAGTTTCTCTTGTCTTGTGTTGTTGATACCTTGGCTTTCCACAAAATTTGTATTCAAGCAACGCTCCACCGTTCTTTCCATAATCATTATCATAGAATAGCATGCAACCATCCACACAACAATCAATCCTCTACGACTGTAATCCCAGCTTCGACACTATCTTTTTTGCATCGTAGTAAGTTTTCGGCAAACCAGATTTGATGGGTGTTGCATCCAGAACCATATTTGCAATGAAATCTAAGCATTGGTTAGGAATATTCCAATTCGACTTGCAAGCTAAAAGCCTCACACACATTGATAATGTGGAATCTGATGCTCCTTC
>NW_014541973.1:349163-373239 GCF_000741045.1 Vigna radiata var. radiata | reverse complement strand
GCCTCCAACAAAAGGTTATAAAACCTTTGAGTTTCTTCATTTGGAGCCTCTTCCATGTTAGAAGAATTTGATGCTTGGAAGGGTTGTCTTTGCATAAGAGCATCATGCACCATGTCTTNCATCGTCATAACTTGTTCATTTGGTTCACCTTCTGTTTCCACACCCCTCGAAGTGACATCATTAACTAAATCAGTTTCTGGCATGGTTTCCCCATGATCCTCCCAAATGAAATAATTAGGCTTGAAACCATTTTTGTACAGGTGAACCTTGACAACTCTTTCGTTTAGAATCTTTGTACAATCGCACTTTATACATGGACATCGAAGCCCCCCATCTCTTTGAAAACATTCTTGTTGACAAGCTTTAATTATAAAGTCTTCAACACCCAATACAAATGACTCTTTCAAAGCACCTCTTCCTCTATAACACTTATCGTACATCCATGAACGATTTGGTGGAGCATTATCCATGTTTTGTATACATACCAATCAAAGAAAAATTAGCCTGTAGTTAATACTTAGTCATGGTAGTCTAAGAAATAGAATGTGTTATCTTAATGTTTAGGTAAGTCATGAAACCCGTTGAGGGTGGGTTTATGCTACAACACCTGTAGTTGTATGCAAAAAGAAGAGGAAATGATACCAATTCCATCTTTTGATTTTTGGATAAAGTAATAACCCCATATTCTAGGATACCCTTCAAAGATATTCTTTATTAAAAAATTAATGATTTTCTGAATTCTTTCTTGGGTTCCTATCAAAGATCAAATAAAAAACTCACAATATTTGTTGCTAGTATATGTATAAATTTGGCTAAGAAGGTTACATTGCCTAGTCATCATATGAAGTGTTAGGTTGAATTTTTTTCAACTAATGAACTAACTAAATTGTCCCTTGTCTATTTCAATCAACCCAAACTAAACAAATTTAGTTGGTTTGAATATTTTGGAAATTCATCACGTCCACATAATTCAATGAACACCTACACATTTTACCAACATCTTATTCAATTGTCCATTCAAAAAATTTATTAGTATTCTACATATACGTGTGACTTTGGTCATTTTTTTATGTTTGAGTTTGTCCATATCAATGAACATAATCCATGAAAACAGGGACTCTGTTCTGCACAAAAACAGAGCATTGTTATATGGGCTGATAATGACCCAAATTTCTTAAACCATTATTTATAGAACATGTGTGGTTGGCACTCTACACCCTTAAAATAAGAAACCAATTGCATTTTCCATGGTCACAGTGATAAGATTATCAATCCTTTGAAATTCACTTTTTTGCTACAGGGTTATTTTGACCTCTTATTCCAATCCATACCAAATCTTCCAAACCAAACAAGGATCTTTCAAGCATTCATGAATATCTATTTTCCTAACATTACATCAAATTTTGGCTTCACATCAAACAACAACCATGAAAACTTTAAGAAGGCCCCACAGTAGGGGAACAATTTCCTGTGGACTATCAAAATAGAACAGAGATAAATGCTGACCAACACATCCAATATATCTTCTCGAGTTGTTATCATTCATGTTTAGTTACTATAACTGTTCATGTTTGGTGGTTCTCTGCTTGTTATGGGTTGGAGTAGACAACGTAGGATTTCATAGCAAAGGGACCACACTCAATCTTGCAACTTTTCCTGTTGTTGTGGGTCTCTATGGTTAGTGCTACTCTGGACATGCTGTTTTCCCGAACATTTATTCATCCATGGCAAATAAAAATCAATTCCCTGGAGTGCTCTTAGCATGGTAAATAACTTTTGGCCATAATCCATAACTAGGTTGACACTAGTCCTTCCACTGTATATTAGATCTAAGTCTTGTAAAAATTCAACTTACCCTTTTTTTTATATATTCTTTGCTTCTGTTGCAATGTTCTTGTTCTCTCCTTTCTCGAACACTTACATGGTATCAAAGCCAAGTTTTGATCCTAAACACTGTGGGTTATGGGCCAACCATGCTTCCGCTGCAATTGTGGCTTATTAACCAAGATTCAACAAGAGCGCAACGATGATTCTGTCATCAAGTTTCTTCGTGGATTAAATGATGAATTTTCCCATGTCCGCTCTCAAATTATGCTAATGGAACCTATGCCGACTCTCCGTAAAACATTTTCTTTGGTCCTTCAACAAGAACGGGAATTTCATAATTCCTCCTCACAAGTTCCACAAGATTCCATGGCTAACTTCAATTTCCAAGACCCTCAAAACAAGACTTCTCACATCTCCCGTGGTGCGTTTTCTGGTCGTGGACGAGGGCGTATCCCAAAATATGGTGGTCGTGACAAATACAACGATCATTGGAAAAGAACCAATCATGCCTCTGATAATTGTTGGATTAAATATGGCCTTGCTCAAGGTTATAAACCTACCATTAAACCGAATTCTCCTCTCTTTAATCCCTCTGCCCACCTGACTGATGGCGTTTCACACACCTCTACTGAGTCCCCTGTTGATAAAACCCAAGTTCAATGCAGTTTTTCTTAAGAACAGTATGACATTGTCCTTGGCTTATTGAAACAGTCCCAACCTTCTACTCCTAAGGTAACCAACGTGAATCAATGCACTCCACAATCATCAGGTTCTTTTTTAAAACCAAATTTTTCTGCTTGG
Organism: Vigna radiata var. radiata; assembly: GCF_000741045.1. Lineage (NCBI taxonomy): Eukaryota > Viridiplantae > Streptophyta > Magnoliopsida > Fabales > Fabaceae > Vigna > Vigna radiata. The sequence goes on along the minus strand of NW_014541973.1, from coordinate 370,611 downwards.
ATTATAAATAGTGGAGCTACTGATCATATATGTTCTTCAAGATTTATTTTCAATTTTTTACAACCTATTACTCCTATTTCTATATGTTTACCAAATCATAGTTTTGTTACTGCCAAATACTCCGGGACTGTTGTTTTAGGCAACTTGGTTTTGCATAATACTCTTTTTGTTCCCAATTTCTCTTATCATCTTATTTCTCTTTCTAAACTGTTACATTCAAATAATTCTTTCATTGTCTTTCATCAAAATAGTTGTCTCATTGTGCAGATGGATACTTACCAAACGATTGGAGTAGCTAAGAATTACCAAGTACTCTTTTATCTTCTAAGTAATAATACCATGAGAACTTCAGAATTAAATGTCTTTACTTATGCTTTTCATAATAACTCTAGTGATTCTTGAAATCTGTGGCACATGAAACCTGGACATCCTTCAAATAAAATTTTCTAGACATTAGCTTCTCAATATTCTGATATCTCTTTTTAATCTATTGATGCTTGTGATGCTTGTGCTTGATAATGGTTCAAAAACCGTTATTTTTATACTTAACTTTGATACTTAATGCACCTTTTTTGACTTAGAAACTTGCTTGGACTCATGATTTTGCTTTATTTTGGCGAATAAGAGAGTTGAGGATATACTTGATGATTTTATTACTAAATTCCCTTGATTTTGTAGGTTTTTGGAATGATTTGAAAGAAGGGTTGAAGTATTAAGGAGTTGCAGTGCAGAAAAGTCAACCATAATGCAGAAAAGTCAACAAGAAAAGTCAATCAGTCAACCAGAATGCTGAAAAGTCAACCAGAGTGCAGTTTCAGTATCGCAGGTGGCGATGAGTGCCAATTTTCTCGCTAGTTTTTCTTTGTTTTGCACCTGAGCGCCACCGCTGGGCGCCATTCTGAGTGTCGCACCTATCGCTGAGCAGTATTGTAGCGTTGAGCGCCATTTTCGTGGATCTAGACCAGTTTTTCTGTTATTTTTATGATCTATTTTGGGCCTAGACCCATTTTTTGTTATTTTTCTGCCCTATTTAAAGACCTGGACACCCTAGAGAATGTATCTTTTGATGGCTTAAGCACATAAACACATTTTTCACCCCTTTGGGGGCAGATTTGGGTATGCGGGAGCTCTCCTCTTCTCTTTCTAGGGTTTTTATCTTTTCCATTCCGAGGAGTTGAAAGATTTGTCGCAGACGGGTAGAGTAGATGAGTACTTGGCAGAGTTTGAGTATATCTCCTCTCAAGTTTCTCGTTTACCAGAGGAGCAATATCTGGGTTATTTTATTGGAGGATTGTGATCGGAGATTCGGCGGAGGGTTCGCACCTTCAACCCGGTGAATCGTTTCCAAGCCATGCGCCTAGCTCGAGACGTGGAAGAAGAAGTGCAAGGAGAGGGATTTCAGCGTGGAGGAGGAATACAAGGGTGGAAAAGCAATCGAGATTGGGGTACGGGTCAGGGAGAGAAGTCTGGATCCGGGTCGGGTCAAGGCTCACATTTAGGGAAATTAGGTGTTGGGTTAGGCCCAACCCAGAGCATACCAACTAAACCTTTATCGGCAACGTGTTCCAGCCCTCATGAGTCACGCTCAACGACACAAGGCAGTCACGTTTCAGGTGATCGTTTTACGACCGCCGACCGAAATCGCGGTACGAAACATTTGCCTTACTCTGAATTGATGAACAGGAAAACTCAGGGGCTTTGTTTTCGATGCAGTTAAAAGTATCACCCCTTGCATCAATGCATAGAGCGGCAAATGCGAATGGTGGTGTTAGCAGATGACGAAACAATAAATAATGTGGGGGAGGTTATCGCGAGTGAGACACAGGAAGAGGAAGATGACCATACATTGGAGTGTGGTTCTATGGGGCTGTTCGCAAAAGTTGAAGTATCATGGGGTGGTCGGAATAGCCCTACAACTTTGCGCATAGAAGATCTTCTCAATGGAGTAACCCTGGGAGCGCTGATTGATATTGGGGTCAGTCACAATTTCATTTCTCCCCATGTAGTGGCTGCTCTGGAGTTGAATGTGGACAAAAGAAAACGGATTGGAGTGCGTTTGGGAGATGGGCACAGGGTCTTTACGAGCGGGGAAATGTGAGAAGTTGGACATCCAATTAGGATAATTCTATAATACGGTAGAGCCATATGTGTTGGAATTGGGGGACGTGGACATGATTTTGGGAGTTTCTTGGTTGCGAAGGTTTGGAAAGGTTACTTTTGATTGGGAAGAGATGACGCTAAGTTTTTTTTGGCAGGACAAATATCTAGAGCTACGAGGTTAGAAACTGAGAAAACATGGACAACATATAGCGTTGATGACATCTTTCCAGAGTGTGGTCAAGGAGAATAGTTTAGAAGAAAAGTCCATTTCGAAGCAAAATTTATCAAAGACACAAGTTGAAGATATTCAATAGATTTTAGTGGTTTATTCGGCCTTATTCCAAGAGCCACAGGGGCTGCCACCTTGTAAAGATGTGGTGCATTCTATTACCTTGCAGTCAGAAGAAAAAGTCGTGAGTGTACGACCATATCGGTACCCATATCATCATAAAGTGGAGATTGAAAAACAGGTTGGAGAGATGTTGAAACAAGGAATTTTTAGACCCGACTTTAGCCCTTTCACCAACCCGATAATTCTTGTTAAGAAGAAAGACGGTTCGTGGCACATGTGCGTGGATTATAGGGAGCTGAATAAAGTCACAATTCTCGATAAATATCCAATTCCAGTGGTAGAGGAGTTATTGGATGAGTTACATGGTGCTACTAATTTTTCTAAACTAGACTTGAAATCTGGGTATCATCAAATACGCATGGTGGAAGAAGATGATCATAAAACATCTTTCAGGACACATGAGGGTCACTATGAATTTTTAGTGATGCCCTTTGGTTTGACAAATGACCCTACGACTTTTCATTCTACTATGAATCAGATTTTTAAGCCCTACTTGCAGAAGTTTGTACCAGTATTATTTGACGATATACTAGTTTACAGTAAAGGATGGGATGAAAATTTGAAGCACTTAATTAGAGTCTTTGAGCTGTTGTGTGATCAATCTTTCATGGTCAATATAAAAAAAGTGTGTTTTGGGGAGTCGGCAAGTAGAATACTTGGGTCATCTAATTTTTGAGCAAGGAGTTGCAGTAGATCCAGAAAAAATTAAAAGTGTGATAAATTGGCCCATACCTCATAATGTCAAAGGTGTGAGGGGTTTTTTGGGATTAACGGGGTATTATTGAAAACTTATTGCGGGCTATGGTAAGATTGCTAGACCCCTTACGGAATTGACGAAGAAGGATGGTTTCCATTGGGGCCCAACAACATTATTGGCCTTTGAGGAATTAAAAAACATGATGACTCAAGCTCCTCTATTGGCTTTACCTAATTTTTCTAAACTGTTTGAAATTGAGTGTGACGCTTCAGGGGCAGGGATAGGAGCAGTATTGATGCAAGACCGACAACCGATAGCTTATTTCAGTAAAGCTTTGTCACCGACTAACGTAAACAAGTTAGCCTATGAGAAAGAATTAATGGCATTAGTGTTGGCGGTCCAACATTGGAGACCATACTTGATTGGAAGCAGTTTTAAGGTGTACTCAAATCAGAAGAGTTTAAGACACCTCTTACATCAAAAAATCACCACCGAAGCTCAACAAAATTGGCTGGCAAAGTTGTTAGGATATCAATTTGAGGTGATTTACAAATCGGGCCTAGAGAATAAAGTCGCTAACTCGTTGTCACGAATGTTAGAAGTGGGTGAATTGAGGGAGATTCAGTCTTTTCCCTTATGGTTGCAGGAACAACATATCCAAAAGGAAGTCGAAGTAGATCCCTTCTTACATCAAGTGGTGCAGAAGTTACAACAGGAAGACGCATCTGTTGCAGATTTTAGTTTGCAAAGAGGAGTTTTATTTTACAAAGGACACTTAGTATTGTCAGCTAAGTCAGATTTAATTCATACCATCTTAAATGAGTTTCATTCTTCGCTAGTAGGGGGTCACTCGGGTTTTTTAAGAACCTACAAACGTATCGAAGCAAATTTGTACTGGACTCGTATGAAGAAGATGATTCAAGAATTTGTTAAAGCATGTGATGTGTGCCAACAACAGAAATATGAAGCAACGTCTCCAGTGAGATTACTACAGCCCTTGCCCATGCCGGATAGGATTTGGGATGATATTTCCCTAGACTTCATTACGGGTTTGCCAAAATCGAAGAGGTTTCAAGCTATATTTGTAGTGGTGGATCAGTTGTCTAAATATGGCCACTTTATTTTATTGAAACATCCTTACACTACAAGGAAGATTGCTGAATTGTTTGCTAAGGAGATTGTAAGACTTCACGGCATTTCACAATCGATTGTTAGTGATCGAGACCTTATGTTCATGAGCCTCTTTTGGAAGGAATTATTTCGGTTACAGGGAACAACTTTGAAAATGAGTTCTTCTTATCATCCTGAGACCGATGGTGAAACGGAAGTGGTAAACCGATGTTTAGAAGCTTATTTATGATGTTTTGTGTCGGAACAACCCAAGAACTGGTCATATTGGGTACCTTTGGCAGAATTATGGTATAATACTACTTTTCATGGAAAAGACTCCCTTTGAAATTGTGTATAGGAGAACACAACCTGCATTAGTGCGCTTTACACAAGGCGAAACATGTGTGGAAGCTGTAGCCGCTGACTTGGTTGATAGAGATGAAGCTATTCGACAATTGAAATATCACCTACTGCGAGCCCAGCAGCAAGTGAAGAAATTTGCAGATAAAAATCGGAAATTCATGCAGTTGGAGGTAGGAGAGTGGGTGTTTATTAAATTGCGACCACATAGACAATTAACCATAGCTCAACGTATTAATCAGAAGTTGGCACCTCGGTATTATGGGCCTTTCTTAGTGGTGGAGAAGAAGGGAGAAGTGTCTTATAAGGTGCAGTTGCCGGAATCAGCAAAAGTACACCCAGTTTTTCATATTTCTCAACTAAAAAGGGCTATTGGTAATCATGCGGTAGAACCCACGTTACCCAAAGAATTGAGTCTTGAGGAGGAAGATCAAGAAGAACCTGAGGCAGTGTTAGCAACCAGGGAGATTCCAGAGGGTGGTACTATTACTAAACAATGGTTGGTTAAATGGAAGGGGAGAACAGAGGAGGAGGCAACTTGGGAAGATGAGGGGATACTACGAAGTCAATTTCCTCATTTTATCCTTGAGGACAAGGTTGTTGTTGCAGGAGGGAGTAATGATAGGACTCCTAATAAGGATGGGCCTAGTAATCAACATGAAACAATTATAGAGGGAGCAAGGCCCAAAATATGGAATGTTTACGTGAGAAGAGAGAAAATGGGGTTAGGAAAAGAAAGAGAAGTTAGTTATGTTGAGTTTGTTGACAACACAAACTCTATATCAATCTAGTTTTTGATGATGACAACACTTTGCTTAATAACAATACATGTGTTGTTGCATTACATGTTCTTATGTTGCACTGATTGATATATCTGTTGAACATGTTTGATGTACTGTGATGTATGTTCCTATGTTGATTGTTTGATATATATTTGTTGAACATGCTTTCATGCTTATGTGCAATGTGAAATGCTTTATTACATATCTTTTACTGCACATTTTTTTAAAGTGAAATATCACAAGCACTTTCGTGAACTTATAACTGTGTGACAAAATTAATAGTACAGTCGACTACATTGATAATGGATTCGACTATGCTAAAACCTTTGTACAGATTTTGAGAATCAGTGCTAAGTGATGTTGTGAGTTGAAAAGAATTTCAAAGTGTTTTTGCATGTGTCATCAACTTTGTCTAGTGTACATTCGACTGTATCTGTTTTAGAATTCTGTTATGCTTGTGTGCTCCAACGACTATATTTTTAAAAGTTATTTAAGCATTGATAACTTGGTCAACTGTATTAAATGTGTTTTGATTTTGGTTGACTGAGAGCCACTATGTCGATGTCTGTTATAACTGTAATAATACAGTCGACTGAATTAGTAGGCTATTCGACTGAGAAACAATCTGATTGACAGAAAACTATAAATTGGTTGAACACGAATTGTTCAGGGACTTTTGATGATCTAACATTTTCATTTTTGTTTCAGATTGAATTATCTATGTTAACAGCTCCAAGAATTCTCCAAGAAGACGGTGGTGATCTATCTTGAGAGAGATTCAAAGGGAGATAGCTTGTGCACTCATTGCTTGATCAAATACTGCACAAAGAAGGTCCTTCTGAGTTGATCTTTGAAGGCTTGACATCCTGTGAAGACTACTACATTTTGTGAAGGCTTGGCATCCTGTGAACACTGCTAGAATTGGACCTGTTGTGATACAGGGGTTACACGTTGAGGATTGTTCGACGTGGGTTCAGATTGCATAAGAGGAGATTCTTGCTGCAAGTCTGGTTTTGGTTATTGCTTTTATATTTTGTTTTGGGGTTAGAGAGGAGATTTATATTTTTGACGTGAGGTCTTCTAAATTCCTTGTTGTAAAAACCACAACCATTGTAGTGCATTTGCTTCCTGGGTTAGAAGGACACTGGATGTAGGCTTTGTTGGCCGAACCAGTATAAAAACCAGTGTTTGATTTTCTCTATCCATGCACTCTTTAATTCCAGTCGACTTTATCTTTTATGCAATCAACTACGTTTTTCCGCTGCATATAAATTTTCATTACTTTCATTTCAAGAAAGTGCAAAAAGGTTTATACTCTTGATAAAAGATTGCGAAAAGATTTTGTTTTTGAAACATCACCTCTTCTCTTTCTAAGGTTTCTATCTCTTCCATTCCATTTTACACCTAGTTTCTTCATGACAATGGAGAACTAATCTCATTTGTTATAGGGGAAGATGTAACCTCTAAACTCTCTTGTATTTGAATTGATTATTATTATATATGGTTTCTTTCGTTAATTGTTAGGGGTTTTCCTCTACACTCTATGCATGCTTTGTTTAACTCATTCAATAGCGTGATCATTGATTTTGTCTATATGGACACATATGGGTAAATCTAGACATGGGGGAATTCTCTCGGGAGCAATACTACCTAGACATAAGGATAGGAGAACCGATTGCCTTTAAGCTTCTGTGTGAACGTAATGCATGATTAGTTGCTAGGGAGACAAGACATTGCAAACTAGTGATTAAGAGTAGGCTCTATTCACCGAGACATCGAGTTTAGGGTAAACTAGAAAGTGATATTAACATTAATGAAGAAGAAGAATTTGTTTATGCACGAGAGTGATTTGGTTAAATCTAAACCCTAACAACATATTTATCTCATATTATCAACATCATCCATTCACTTTTTTGTTTAGCCTCAATTGATCAAATTGCATGCATATTTACTTTTATCGTTTTGCATTCAAAAACCCCAAAATATTTTTCCTATTGTCTTAATTGGTTAAGCAAAAGCACAACTGTTTAGTGTCGTGAGTCTCTTGGGAAAACGATACTTAGTCTTACCATTTTATATTACTTGATACGATTCCGTACACTTTTCGGAGTCTTAACCGTGCTTTTGCTAAACAAAAACGTCTTCAATTTTCTGTTAGCAAAACTAAATCTCCTTGTATCTTTCATCTCATTCATGTTGGTATTTGGGGCCCCCTTTCTATTACTTCCATTGATGGATATAAATATTTTTTGACCATTTTTTATGACTATAGTCGTTTCACATGGCTTCTTCTTTTGAAACACAAATCTGACATTAAATCTTTACTTCAAAACTTCATTCTTTTAACTGAAAACCAGTTTTCTTGTAAACTTAAAATTATAAGATGGAAAAGAATTTCTTCTTAATGATTTTTATTCCACCAAAGGCATTTTCCATGAAAGTACTTGTGTTGCTACTCCCCAACAAAATGGCATTCTTGAAAGGAAGCATCAACACATTCTCAATGTTTGTCAATCTCTTCTTTTTCAATCTAAAGTTCCTAACATTTTTTGTCTTATGCTATAAATCTTGCCATTCATATTATTAATAGACTGGCCACACCTTTTCTTCAAAATAAATCTCCTTATGAACTAGTTTATTCCATCAAACCTGATTTTTCACATCTGAAAGTTTTTGGATGTTTATCATACTCCAGCTCTATTATTGCAGGTCGCACAAAACTTGATTCCATAAGCAACAAATGCATTTTTCTTGGATACAAATCTGGAACCAAAGGGTTTATGTTGTATGACTTACATTCACATTCTACTATTGTTTCATGAAATGTTATTTTTCATGAACATATTTTTCCCTATGAAACTTCTTTAACTTCACCTTCGTCTCCTACATATGATGATATTTCTGATATTCTCCTTTTTTATTTTCCAATTATGACACCTGTTTCCACTACACCAAATAACCCTGCTAGTAACAATTCTAATCATACTTCTTATAGTATCATTATTCCTAATGTTGAACAAAGAATTTCTATTAGAAACAAAAGTAGACCTAAATATTTAGATCATTACTACTGTAGTACTACTTCTAGCATTACCTCATCCCATACTACCCCATATCCTATGCACTTGTTCCTTTCTTATGATAATTGCTCTTCTAATAATGCTTCTTGTTGTCATAATATTTTTACATAAGTTGAACCATCTTCCTTTAAAGAGGCCAGTAAGTTTGATTGTTGGCAGCAAGCTATGAATTCTGAACTTTCTGCACTGGAAAGAAACCGAACATGGACTTTGGTGAATCTCTCTGCTGGTAAGAAACCCATCAGCTGTCATTGGGTTTATTGTATCAAGCACAAAGCGAATGGCTCTATTGACAGATATAAAGCTCGTTTAGTGGCAAGAGATTTCACTTAAACTGAAGGACTGGATTACTATGAAACTTTTTCCCCTGTTGTTAAAATCACCATTGTTCGTCTTGTGCTTCCTCTTGTTGCTAGCAACAAATGGTTTCTTCATCAGTTAGATGTTGACAATGCTTTTCTTCATGGTGACTTAACTGAAGAAATATACATGAAGCCTTCCCCTGGTCTCTGTCCATCTACTCTCGGTCTTGTTTGCAAGCTTCAAAAGTCTCTTTATGGTTTAAAACAAGCCAACAGAAATTGGAACCAAACTCACATCAGAATTACTTTCTATCGGGTATACAGAGAGTTTTGTCGACCACTCCTTATTTATAAAACATTCTCTCTCCATGATAACGGTTAAAATACCGTTATTTTTATACTTAATTTTGATACTTAATGCACCCTTTTTCACTTAGAAACTTGCTTGGACTCATGATTTTGCTTTAGTTTTGTTAATAAGAGAGTTGAGGTTATACTTTATGATTTTATTACTAAATTCCCTTAATTTTGAAGGTTATTGGAATGATTTGAAAGAGGTGTTGAAGTACCAAGGAGTTGCAGTGTAGAAAAGTCAACCAAAATGAAGAAAAGTCAACCAGAGTGTAGAAAAACGAAGTGCTGAAAAATTCGTTGGTGCTGAGCGGTAGTTTTGTACCGTTGAGCGCCGCCAGTCTTGCTGATGAAGTTCACTATTTCTCGCCTGGGCGCCAACGTTGAGCGTTATTCTAACTGATGCACCTACCACTGAGTGGTATTTTAGCGTTGAGCGCCATTTACGTGGGCCTAGGTCAATTTTTCTCTTATTTTTATAAGCTATATAAGGATTTAGTCGACGTAGAGGGTCTATCTTTTGGTAGAAGGAGACGCAGAAACACTCTTTTCACCCCTCGGAGATGGATTTTGGATGCGAAAGCTCCAATCTACAAATTCTAAGGTTTTATCTTTCATTCTTTTCATTGTTTTCATCTAGTTTCACCATGTCTATGGTGAACTAAACTTCCACTGTTGTTGGGGAAACGAATGTAATCCTTTGAAACTCTCATGTATTGAATTGATTCTTAATCTATATGCTTTACTTCATTAATTGTTAGAGTCTTTCCTCTTTACTTTGTGCATGCTTTGTTTAACTCATTCAATTGCATGATCATTGATTTTGTCAATATGGACACATAAGGGGAAATCTAGACTTGGGGAAATTCTCTCGGGAGCAATATTACCTAAACATAGGCTCTCTTCACCGAGACATCGAGTTTAGGGCAAATTAAAAAGTGACATTGATAGTAATGAAGGAGTTGAATTCCTAAATACATGAGAGTGGATAGGATAAAGTCGTAAACCCCAACAACATAATTCATTCATATATCATTCACCTGCGTATTCTTTTGGTCAATTGATCAACAACTGCATTCATGTTTATTTTACTGTTTTGCATTATAAACTGATTTTTGTTTCTCAAGTCTTAAATAATCAACAAATCACATGGTTGTCTAGGCCAATAAGTCTCTAGGGAAAACGATACATGGTCTTACCATTTATATTACTTGATACGATTCGGTACACTTGTCGGAGTCTTAACACTCCACTATCACCATTATTTTGGTGTATGTTTATGATATACTTTTATCTAGAAATAACCTGTCTGAAATCACTCTGTCAAAGATCACCTCCACAGCAAGTTTCACATTAAAAATCTTAGCGATCTCAAATACTTTTTGGGATTCAAAATTGCTAGATCTCAAGATGGATTATGTATAAATAAGAGAAATTATTGTCTTGAATTGATTTCTGAAGCTGGTATGTTAGGCCGTAAACATGCTCCCACACCTGCCGATCCTTTCGTTAAACTTCATGCTAATGAAGGAATCACTCTCACAGATCCTTCTTCCTACCAGCGCCTTATCGGATGATTACTCTATCTCACTCATACGCGGCTTGACATTGCCTTTGTCATCCAACAACTTAGCCAGTTTGTTTCTACTCCTCGTCAACCCCATATGCAACAAGCCATGAGGATCATGAGATATTTAAAGATTCCTTCCTTCCGCATTCATGCATACTCTGATTCTGATTGGGCCACTTGTGCTACCACTAGAAGATCCATCTCTGGCTTTTGTGTTTTTCTTGGAACTGCTCTTATTTCTTGGAAGTCAAAGAAACAAACCATTGTTTCTAAATCTTCTGGCTGAATATAGATCCTTAGCCTCTCTAACTTGTGAACTGCAATGGTTGCAATATCTATTAACAGATCTGCACATACTGTGTCCAACTCCTTACTCATTTTATTCTAACAACAATTCTGCCATCCACATTACCAAGAATCCCACTTTTCATGAAAGAACAAAGCATATATATATAGACTGTCACGTTACCAAACAAAAGCTTCAAGACAGTCTTATCAAGCTTCTTCTCGTATCTTCTACCAGTCAACTTGCAGATGTTTTCACCAAGTCTCTCTACCCTTCTCCCTTTAATACTATTACTTCCAAGATAAACATGCATAATATCCATGTTCAGCTTGAGGGAGGGTGATGAGATCTTCACAGATATCTTCTTATGTTGTTACCGAATAGTGAACAATAGTATCTTACCGAACGACTATAGAGAGCTGAAGATTACCGAGCGGCTGCAGTATACTGATGTCTACCAAACGGTTTCAAAGTACTGAAGACTATCGAACGGTTGCAGGCAGTGTGGCTACCGAACGACTGCAGGTAGTGACACTACAAGAAAAAATGTTATTATCTACGGCCCAAATCCGTATATAAGGCCCAAAATCCGTATATAATATTTAGTTATATACGGATTACATACGGACAAAAATCCGTATGTAATACTGTCGTAGCTAATGTTACATACGAAAAAATTCGTATATAATTTATATACAAAAAATCCGTATATAATTTATATACGAAAAATCCGTATATAATTTATATACGGATAATCCGTATATAATTTATATACGGATAATCCGTATATAATTTATATACGGATAATCCGTATATAAAATTCGTATATAATTAAAAATATATTTACATACGGAAAAATCCGTATGTAACTATGATTTTATAAAAAAATAAATAAATAATTATCCTTCACTCGGGAATTACAAGAATTACTTCTACATTTTGTAACAGTTACCTATTCAACAACCACAATTTTAATATATATTCATAATAAACAAATTTAATAATCTAAGTTGTCAGAATCATTTACAATGATAAAAGGTTTTTCAAACCAATAAGATTAATAGACATTAATAAAGCTTCCAACACACTATCTTCAAAATGAACTCTAAAGACCGCACCACATATGCTAAAGTAACATTTGGTCTCTCCAAACCTGTCCATTTAAGACAAAAAAAACTATTGAATATATAATAATAGCTTTAGCCACTATAAAGATCCATGAACAACAATACCATTGAATATATAATAATAGCTTTAGCCACCAAAAACTGAGGGAGTATTTTGACAGTATGTTTATTCTAGGTTAACTAATTTTCTATTTGTACAAGTTTAATTACTATAATTAAATACTTATTCCAAAAGTAACTAGAACGGAGACAGTAATGATTCTTATCCCACAAAATATAATTGGCTTTACTTCGAACATGAATATACTACTTCCTCCACCCCATAAAAGTGGTATTTTCCAAATCACTCGTCAAATAAAATATAATAAATATTCTAACATCTTATTTTTAATATTTTAAGATCGAAAAATAGTTTTAGATTTGAAAAACATCTTCTAAATATCTATCCAAAACAAAAGAAAGAAATTTTCAGAAGATAATTTTAGATTTAAAATTACTTTTCAGAATATCCTGTTTTGCATTTTTTTCTAATTCTAAAATGTATTTTCAAATAAAAAAAAAATCTAATAGGAACCGCAAAGCAAGATGCGATTCCTATTTGTCTTAGCTCAAAAGACTATGCTCTGATAGTGGAAGGATTGATTGAACCGAGAAACAAAGATTAAGAAAATCAATGGAGGCTGGTTCTAATGTATCCAAAGCTATATATAAAAAAAATTTTGCATAAAAGTTATTTTTAGGAAGAGACAAAAAAAATTGAATGTGGGTGTGGAATCTCGTTCCACTTAGAGTGTTCTAGATTCAACAAGCAAATTAATTACCAATCAAGCATATTTTCACATTATTTATATTTTTAGAGCTAACAAATAATATAATAACATTTCATCTATAATTAATCAAATTAATAAATTAATTACAATAACTATGAATGTGCAGATAATATTAGTTATAAGAATATATAATTAAAAAATAACATGTATCTTCAAACACACTCGTGCAAATATGCAATAAAAATAGGTTTTTGTTATACATGAGCAACACAAGTGATTATAGGAGAAAATGGACTTCATCAGTGACTCGTAATAGACAAGTTAACAAAAGTTAACAGAGTAACCGCAAAGGTGAAAACTGAAAACTTCAATATAAATTCTACAAGATAGAAGGGACTTACTTGCAAAGAAAGAGAAATATACCACAAAGTGTAAATGTGCCAGCAACAAAAATCCAACCAATGAGGATCAAGCTGCAGTCATTATAATTAATGGAAAACCTTCAAGTGTCAATAATAATAAAAAAAACAAAAAAAAATGGACAGTGTCGACGTCTAATAAGCTAAAAGTAATCTCGTGGTCGACCTCTTCGCTATAGAACATAAAGTTTAAGGTATTCAAAGCTGAGTGGCAAATGGGTTCTGAATTAAATCTTGCATTNTAACCTGTGAGGCTTAATACACCCTTACCTACATAAGGTATGCAATATACTAATACGCAGGTTATTTCCAGTGAGAGGATAGCATAATCTTCATATACTTTAAAAGGTGGAAAATAACTTCTATTCAAATCCTTCATCAGAAGGGTGGAAAATATGCAACATTTTTTAAAGAAATTTATTTAGAATTCCAACGCAGAGGCAACCATTTTTAAATTCAAATTTCAATAATTCAGATAGATATTTCATTAATTCAACCATGTTTTAAATTAATTCATTAGTTCAAATAATTACGTGTTTTAAATATAAAATAATAGTACAAAGATGATATAACACGTCTAACAAAATGAAAATATCATAATAAATAATAAAAATTCATACTTCGATTCATGCGTAAGCACTGAAACTAAGTGGTTATGTACAAACTATGAATTATTTAATTTACCCAAAATTATAGTAATCCCAAAAGAAATTACAAATGAGTTCAAATCATCCAAAAAATCAACANAAGAAACAAAAAGGACAGATTGAGGGAGATGTGCGTACAACTCATTGGAGGCATATAATTGTGCTTCATCTTTGGGCATGCTGCGAAAAAGATTATTTTTATATTTGATTATAAAATAGCAGGCAAGTCAACGAAACAGTAATTGATATTCAGATTTTATAGGCACCTGTTGCGTAAGTGATGATGATGCACCGTATAATTTTACCTGACAATGGGCTTCGTCAAGACTATACATGATTTTTAGGTGTCTCTTAAGCTTTAAAAGAAGCTGCAATGCAATTGCTGATAAACAGTCGGCCTGCACAATCACATGTAACAAAATTAGCACACATACGCATATTCAAATGTTTAGGCCGTATTCTGAAAACATTTGACTTTCTTATTTTGACCAGGGGTTTCCATTAGCAAATAAAGATTCTTTAACTAGCTTAGCTAATAAAGCCCAATGTAACATGTAGTCCATCACCACAACAATACATAAGAGATATACTTTTCATTCATGTTCATCAGGAGATGATGAGCCAACTTTGAATTTGACTCCAGAAGATCTGTTTCAAGTGTTATTGGGTACGGAACACAGGTGATTGGATTAACAAGACCTTGACACAGCACAATTTCAACAATCTGCATTATTAACAAATTAATTATTTTATAAGTAAGAGTAAAAGAAAACTAGACCATTTTAACAAGAATGCTTCAGTCCTGATTGTTTTAGCATTGCAACATATTCAAATGAAACTTGGACCACGACAATTGCTTTCAGAGAATGTTCATTGGAAGTCATTGCTATCCCTTCGCAAAGCCAGACTATGCTAATAAAAAGAGGCACTTAATCTTCTAAAGAAAATAAGCCTCAAAACGATAGATAATTTAGACCATAGTCCTAGAGACTGATAACTAGCACTTGCAAGATTCACTTTTAAACTCCTCTGAAAAGCATCTACCTAATTTACTCATATCCTTTACCTCACTACATTAATCCAAAAGATTTGGAAGAATTTAAACAGTAGTAAATACAATACATGCACATGCATATGTTTATTAACTGTTTCCAAAGAAGAGATTTAATTTTTGATAACATTTAGATTAAGAGTGTTGAATCTAAACCGATATAGAAGCTGGATCTGACCTTCAGGGCTGATTGAAGAACTTGTTCATCGAAATCCAAACATCTGCCCAAAATATTATCCCAATATAACTGAACTATACCCCCACATATGTTTGTATCACCGACACCAACAGCAACAGGTACACTCTTTCCAGCTCCTATTGTGCAACCAACAACGTTATCATCATCTTTATCAGTTCCCATTTGACTTTCAGCATCCAGAAGATACTCGTACATGTTTTGTAATCCTTGAATCTGATTTACAACAAAAGTTTTAGTATATACTAAAGTATAAGTACACATCTATCAGGGAAAATATATTACCTTAAGGCGAGTATCAGCAGCAGAGAATAATGTTTCCTCAAAATTCTAGCCTAGCAATTAAAACAAACCCTAGTGCCTACAAGAGTTACAATAAAACATCAATACACTTCAAAATTAAACTAGGATAAGAACAAAGTTAACAAATAAATCATACCTGCAAAGATCTAACTTTGAAACCAAAGTCATCTGCAGATTGAAAGCATGTGAAGTTCAGAGAAATGTATATAGACTTCAAGATCTTTTTAAACAGTTCGTAGATCCATCAATATTGTGCAAAAAAGATTTCTAAATCTTTTATAACAAGTAGCTCACAGAGAAATGTTGCGATTGCATCATTGGTACAACATTGTCATGAAGTTGTTCTTTCTGGTGCATATCCATAACATAATCTGCATTACCGCCTACCCACAGAATATGGCAACAAACAAATATTGAAATCAATTAAGCAACTTTGACTCAATATAACTCGGTAAATCAACACATGTAACCAAAAATAATTAGAAAAACACAACTCTCATTTCCACCGGGGCAATGAAAAATTCTTCAGCGCAAACCAAAAAGTAGTTAATACCCTTGCAAAAATTGAGACAAGAAAGCATACTCACTAAATATATATAATAGATAATTTAGATGCTTATCTTGAAACAGAAAGCAGGGTGCATATAAATATATCAAAACCAAATAACGAAACAATACTGAGAATAATAAAGGTATAGAGAGTAAGAAAGTTAACGCTAATTCTGTAGTCGCATTGTTCTCATATGCAAAATCTCCTTTCTTCACCTTGTTCCTTCGGCGGTGACAAATCTGGACCTCCTCGACCAACTTGGCCAAGTTAAGCATGTGGGAAAAGGACTGGGCAACAATAATATAGTCCCCTGCATCCAAAATAGTTATCATATTTCAAAGTTCTTCCAGTTTCTTAGGGTCACGCTTTCCTTCATACTCAGCTGAAATTCCGTACACTTCTTGAACCTGCACAGAAACATTTACATAAATGTCAAAGAGAAGTGAAAGAACATAAATTTCGGAATATTTTCTGATAAATCGCTACAGCCTTCTCCATCGAATCCAGCGATTACATTCTCATTTTACCACGTTTCACTGATTCAGCCGTTGAATCTTCCNTTCCCACCGAACACGCGACCTAATTCNCATTTCTCACCGAACAATTTTCCTATTTTTCACTCCTCTCNGAATCCTTCCCGCTCCTGGAATATTTTCACGAACCTAGGGTTGATGAAGGTACTCTCTCAGCGTCGAACTACGGCTCCAAAACGAACGATGAAGGTGATTGCTTCGTCAATGAAGGACAACGAGATTGCTACGTTGTTATGCGACGACAGTTCGAGAGAGAGGGGAAGAAGCAAGGGTTCGAGAGAGGGATAGTGACAGTAAAGAGGACTCGAGAGAGGGACAGCGTGAGCGAAGAGGGCTCGAGAGAGATGTGAAATGGCAAGAGCTCCAGAGAGAGATCAAATAGGGTTCTGAGCGAGAGAGAAAAGCTTGAGGGTTTTGAGAAGAATAGGCCTTCAGGTTGCCTTCATTTTTTTTAAGTAAATTATTCTCCCAATTCGTATGTAACATCAATGGCTAACACTTGAATATAATTACATATAGATAATTAGAATTATATACAGATTATATTTATAGATAATTTTCCCGCTAATACGCCCTAACTTTACATACGGTTTTTATATACGGATTTTCCGTATATAAAAATCCGTATGTAATATCTGTATGTAATTTCTTTTTCAAAATCTGTATATAATATCCGTATGTAATACATATATTATATACGGATTAAAATCCGTATATAATAATCCGTATGTAATAGCCATATTTCTTGTAGTGTGAGGCTACCAATCGACTTTATTCTACCATATGGTGGATTCTCAAAAACCGTTCGGTTGTAGTGTTATAAAATTGTTTTGTTAATTCTGCTTTCTTTTTCCTCTTCCCCTTTTCGTATATATTCTTTGCTTTCGCTGTATCCAAAACTTACTTTTCAATAATATTCATTCGTAGCTTTGCTTTTCTTTGGTGTTCTCGTTCTCTCTTTTCTCGAACACTTACAATACAAGCTATACGCACAAGATGCTCTATTTAAAAAATATCTAATTAAAGAGTCTAGTTTATGAAAATTACCTAAACGATAAGTTTTAATGATATTATATGATTACATAGATTTTATTGAGTATTCTAAAATGGGCTTTATGTAGCTGAAATGAAATCAAGCTCATAACTCATTTATAGTTTTGAATTGTTTAATGTCTTATATTAAATTGGAGATTTTCTAATGATAAAGAGAAGCTAAGATCCTCAACTTAATTCAAAGTGAGTGGGAAAACTAAAAAAGATAATTCAAGAGAAGAAAAAGAATGTTAAACGCCGTCTTATTTATGCTTCACCGGAATCCTCTTATGCATGTAGTTTCTAATGCTTATATTGTCTTTAAATATGTTGTTTTAAATGAGATTTATGTAAATGAGGTCAAATAAGTAGGGTTGGGTAAAATTTACTGAATTGTACTGAATTATAGTTATCTATACTTTATTATACTAAAAGAAATTGAACTAAGGTATACTTAAAAGTAATTAATTTATTCTTTAGTTCAGTTTAAAAAAATTGAACTTTATACAGTTAACTGTTTGTAATGCAATTAACTAGTTAAATGTGGATAATAATAAATTTGTTTCTTTTCTTTTTATATGCTCCTTTTTTTGTTTTTAAGTGTGATATCAGAGTAATCTTTTACACAACTAATTAAATCTGTTATGTAATAATTTTTTATTTAATATTGTTTCTAACTTTTATTTTATTACCTATTATGATGTGATTTATGTATTTTTATACGAATTTATTGTTTAAAATTTCCTTAGCTATAAGAAATACAATAACTTTTAATATAACATAAGAAGAATTATTATTATTATATTTTAATGGGAAAGTGACATTCTGTATATACATTTTAAAAAAAATAAAATAACATGACAGCAATAAATGTTTTATAATATATATTTATTTTAACATATATGTAATTTGTATTTATCTTTCTTATAATTTTAATTAAGAAAATAAATTAAAAATATGAAATGATAATCCTATATTATATATTGGTATAGAACTTTTTTTTCGTAATTTTAAGANAGTTAATAGAAAGACACAAATTTAAAATGTNTATAACAAAATCAGTAATAGTCTTAAAANTTTTATACAAAAATATTTGAAAATAATATATGTAATTTAATTTTATAATACTATTGATATACAATATTAAATTTCGTTTATATATGGGAGGTTGGTGTGGTTTAAACCTTATAAAGTTTCACAAAATTATTTTAGTTTATTTTTTATACACACTTTTAATAAAAAAATATTTTCCAAATATTTTTCAGAAAGAAAGAATGAGGAGAAACAAACAGAGTTGAAATAAATAATGAGAATAGTTAAAAAAATATATCAAATTTTGTGAATCAGATATTTAAAATTAAATTAAAACTTAGTACTGCAATAAAGAATAAAATGTTTTGAATTAAATATATTTACAAATTGATTGGCAACTAAGTGCACTGTTTCTTTAAATGTTATATGTGCTACTAGAAAAAAAATAAAGGAGAAAAGATATACATTAAACACACTTTAATTAATATGTAATTTGTTTGATGAATTGTAATTTTTTTAAAGGCTAATATTAGATTGTGAATAAGATTAGTTCATTGAACTGTACTGTAGTGTAACTAAACTAAAAAATAATTCAGTTCAGTTATTTTGAACTATTTTTCAGTTCAGTACAATTTTCCTGAACTGATATATAATTAACTATAAACTTCCATAGTGCAGAGTTAACTGTGATGCAGTTCACCCACCCCTACAAATAAGCTTTAAATAAAATTATGTGTTAAGACCAGCTTATTGAGCCCTATTAGAATATTGTTGATGAGTGCATTTTCAAGCACTCATTATGCATCTAAGCCTAACTTTTTTAGTTGATTATTGTACTTAAATATGTTGTTTAGACTAAGACTTGTTCCAAAAAAATGTAATAAGCTTTGATGAATGCTTAGGTAACCTTTGTAAAGTTTTGGGAAGATGTGTTAAAAGTATGTTCTTAATTCCGAAAAATGTCACTTCATGGATGGTAGAAGAAGGCTTGACTTTAGGATATATCATTTCTAGAAAAGGTATTGAGATTGATCTAGCCAACATTGACGTTATTACTCAATTGCCTTACCTTCTGTAAAAGAGGTTTGTTCCTTTCTTAGTCATGCAAGTTTTTATAGACAGTTCATAAAAAATTTCAGCAAGATAGATCTCCCCCTTTCCAATCTATTAAGAAAAATGTCACATTTGATTTTGAAGTGCAGGAAAGCTTTTGAAGATCTCAAGAGTGCTCTTACCACCACCCCTATAATCCAGTTTCTAGATTGGATACAGCCTATGTGTGATGCGTCCAACTATCTTGTGGGGGCTGTTTTATACAGAAAATCGATAAGTATGCATCCAGAACTCTGGATACAAGTCGGGTCAACTATATAACTACTGAAAAATGAGTTGTTAGCCATATTATTTCTCTTGAACCTTCTAGAGCCAACTACACCTACAAAATAGCCTGAACAATTTCTTCAATTGGTTCTAAAAAATTCAAAAAAATATCCTTTAAAATTCATCTGGATTCCTTTTAGTTTTTATTTCCATAAATTTTGACCTTATCATTGTACAAAGTTTTCTTGGATTGAGATACTCAAAAACTCCATAACAATGCTTTAAACATTTATCTTTTTACTTTCTGTTCTTCCATAACTTTTGACTTTATCGTTGCACTAAGCTCACCCTCAATATCCAGAATTAATATGTTGAATATAGTTTGAACTGGCACAAACAACAATGACAAAGCTTCTTGTGTTAATGAGTCAATAGATTTCTACACAGAGAAAAAGCTCTTCATTAAAAAATCAGTTTCAGGCATCAAGGTCAGACTTGAATATGGGAGAGAAAAATATAGTCCAAACATAAACATGTTCTACAATTCACAAATAAAGTACAAAGATTAACAAGCTTTTCTTTTGTAGTTTAGAGGGAAAGCTTTTGGAAAAAATAACAAAAATTATTACCACAAATATGACGAATTCCCATATGAATAAATAATATATGTATTGATAATGCATATTATTACAATATCATTCCATCATAAACCCTCACCTATAATAAGTGTGACTTTCATAATAGCTATATTAAAGTCACATCGAAGAAACTTTGACTTTATAATAACCATGTTAAAAGTCATTTCAGGGCCTGTTTGCTCAATTGGCCAAAATTTGGTAGTAACCAAACTATTAGAGATATTATATTTAGTTTATATTTATTTTTTATTTTCTAGTTAGTTTGTTATTATTTTTTATTTGTATTTTGGGCTTAGCCCATATTTCTTCTATTATAAATAGAAAACCCTATGTGTGTATTTAACACAAGGGAGATTTCCCCTCATCTCTTTCACTATTTCATATGGTATCAGAGCCTGGTTCTCTGATTCTTTAGTCATTGTCTTCGCTGTCTGCTGGCGGCCGGCCGCCATGGCCGCCGGCAGCCCCTACTAAAAGTCTTTCAACCTATGTTATTCTGCTGCGGCCAAGAAAGGCCACTGCATCCGCAGTGCATCACCGTTACTCGCCGTCGGTCATCATCCAGAATCAACTGACGACCGCTCCATCCGAATCGCCTCTTGTGGAAATTGAGGCAATCGGAGCATGTTGAATTTTTAGGGTTTCTTTCTCTCTCATGTTTATCCATGGCTTCTTCCGTTGCTGTCTCTTCTGACCTCTCTTTTCACCGTTGCGTTTGACCCGTCCATATATGCTTTTTTCATGGAAAAGATGGTTTGTTGTTAGTTTATTTATAGTCGTGGTGGCTCTCCAACAATTACCTCTTTATCCAATGGCGGCATTCTTCAAGGGCGATTTGCA
>NW_014541973.1:344492-346458 GCF_000741045.1 Vigna radiata var. radiata | reverse complement strand
GAGCCACTTCGTAGTCTTGTTCTACCGCTTCCCATACATCGTTAGCATCTAGATATGCTTCCATTCTGACAGTCCATATTTGATAGTTTTGTCCACCAAATACAGGTATAGAAACCGTAGCAAATTAGGTTTGAGATTCCATTTTATGTGTGGTGGCTATTTAGTGGTTGTAGGTGTTTATGGGTTATATCANAGATCCCGTAAGATCCTTTTTGCTCTGATACCAATTGTTGGTTTTAACGTATTAGAGGCAAAAGAATAAAAGGGAAACTGTTANCTTTTATTGAGCATAAGCATAAATATTTATACTATATAATTTGTAACTGACTTTTAAAAAATATATGCTAAACTAATTAATTTAAATAATGCCTAAAATCCTCCTAAAAAATAGAATATGAATATATTTTTATTTAACAGTTTTGATTCTTTCAAACAACAAATGTTGTTTGAGTCACAAAATTCCAATACTCCTCCTTGACTCAAAGTCAGCATACTTTAAGTCTTTTCATCCTTGTCCGTATCATCTGAAGTTTCTCTACTTTTAGAAGTCTTGATCACTTTTGGTTTCTTTATCTTTTCAAGAACTCTGTCTAACTCTAACTTGTCAGTCTCTTTCACCTTTTTAGTATTGCCTTGTTGCTCCACATTTTCAGCTTTTGTTTCTGGAAGAGTTGTCTTAGGATGCTTTTCTTCTTCCAATTTTTCTGGTTTAATTTGACTTCCACCAACTTTAACACCCACTAGCTTTACTTTCTTGCCATTCAGAGATGGGGGTTCTTTTAGGTCTTCCGACATTATGCACTTTGTTTGTTACTCTCCATTTGTCTTTTGGAAAATGCAACCTCGTTTGTTTTCCATATTCCAAAGTCGCGCATACGAGTGATTTCTCTTCAATTTCAGGCAGCCTTTGTTCCTGCATATTGTCTTCAACCTTGTGCACAACAAATTGCCCTTTATCAATCAAATTCAAGGCGAAGCTCTTGCCTTTCATTTGAACTCTGAACAACTCTTTATTATCCAAATCTTTAATCATGCAGCTTTTATCTTCAATTAAAACTTTATAGCCTTTCTCTAGAAGTTGGCCAACANTCAACAAGTTTTGGTTAATTTCAGGAACATATAAAACATCAGTAATTAATTTCAAACCTTTGCAGCCTTTGATCGTGATGGTTCCTTTACCCTTCACTGCTATTTGTGCCCCGTTTCCAAATTTGACATTTGTGTTGTAGGTTGCATCAAGATCTTTGAATAATCCTTTATCGTAAGTCATGTGGTTCGTGCAACCACTATCAATTAGCCAACTTTCTGTTGATCTTGCATTAGCAANGCAANAAACAACAANAAGCATGTCTTCTTCACCGTCTTCAACCACAGCTTATACATTCTCTTGTTTTNCTGATGACTTGCATATTTTCTCCACATGCCCTAATTGTCCACATTTATGGNATTTCACATCTNGCCTCCACCAACACTTTGTATGTGGATGATTATTTTTCTTACAAAAAGGACATGATGGAAAAACATTAGAGGATTTGTTATAATTTTTGTGGTTGGAACTTCCTGACCTTTTTTTCAGCAATTTAGCTGCCAAAGCCCCTTCAATATGACCTTCTTCTCTCATGAGTCTTCTTTGTTCTAGAGCCTGAAGTGCTGACAAAAGTGCTGCCAAGGTAATAGTAGAGAGATCTTTTGAGTTCTCCAAGGAAGTCAATGTGGCTTCATATCTTTCTGGAATTGTTGCAAGTATTTTTTGAACAATTCGAGAGTCAGGAATCTCAGTGCCTAGAAGACGTATTTTATTTGCAATGTCGGGAAGTTTGTCTGCATAATCTTTGATCGTCTCTGAATCTTTCATCTTCTGCATCTCAAGTTCTCGAACCAGATTCAAAGCTTGCATTCCTTTGACTCTCTCATTGCCTTCATATTCTTCCTTCAAAAACTTCCAGATTTCATGTGCCGTTTTCAA
>NW_014541973.1:322662-343335 GCF_000741045.1 Vigna radiata var. radiata | reverse complement strand
ATACATCGTTAGCATCTAGATATGCTTCCATTCTGACAGTCCATATTTGATAGTTTTGTCCATCAAATACAGGTATAGAAACCGTAGCAAATTAGGTTTGAGATTCCATTTTATGTGTGNTGGCTATTTTGTGGNTGTAGGTGTTTATGGGTTATATCACAGATCCCGTAAGATCCTTTTTGCTCTGATACCAATTGTTGATTTTAACGTAAGATCCTTTTTGCTCTGATACTAATTAATTTAAATAATGTCTAAAATCCTCCTAAAAAATAGAATATGAATATATTTTTATTTAACATATTTTTATTTAACAGTTTTGATTCTTTCAACCAAATGCTGTTTGAGTCACAAAATTCCAATAGTGGCAAACTGCAGTAGAAAACATAATAAACAAACGTTTCTTTTGTTATTTCATCTTTTCTGGAAAACTATCTCTACAGAGCACACTAATTCTCATAACTTGATATCCCTTAAAAACTTATAGACAGATATCAATTTAATCTAATACAATATTGCAGTTCAGAACTGCTAACAATACCTACCTTACCTAGTTTCAGCTTTTTTCTAGTGACCTTTCAATAACTTAACTGCTTAACAATTGCCCTAATACACACATATAACCATTATACAAAAAGGTAACTAACTTTCAGGTTTCCATTCGCTTCCAATATTTCTTGATACCGTTTCCAACCAAAGCTAAAGCTTATGAACATCAAACCTTTGCTGCGTATGTTCCCTATAGTTAGCTAATTGTAGATATAGAGCAAACAGTCCTTTGCCAGAGAAAATGCAAAGCAGTGGCAACAGCAATGACCATTGCAGTGATATAGTCCTGGACATATCCTCATCAAATCAAGAACATGAATAGCCAGAAAACTCCATTGCAGATGTCAGAAAGGGGCAGAGTTATGTCTTTTAAGTTGATATTTTGGTTCAGGCAATGGATCGGGAGTAAACCTTTCTTCAAATTCCTATTAAAGGGGAAGTCCAAAATATGAAATCAGATTCATATTGTAGCAAAAATATTGAAATTTATCTAGTAATAATTGACGGAGAATGGTAGATTTCTAATTTGAAATAATAAAATAATGCATCAATAATCATCCTGCTTGGAATAGTATAAAATGTTCTTGGCATAAAATAAATAATAAAAGCTATAAATCATTAAGATGAAATTGTAAAAGAAAACTAAATTTCTTTGAGAAACAAAGGGATATTTTGACAGCCAGAAGTTAATAGAAAAGCAAAGGAGTTCCAACCAAAGGTAGGTGTGGCATGAATCTGTACAAAACCATCATCCATAGTGCAAAGATTGCTAGTGTGAGAGAGAAAAATGGCCTGAAATATTAAAATTTGAGTAACTTTCTCCAAAGAAAAAATGCGAATATTAAGCAGCAATAATGAACACATGAATATCGCGGTGTCCATAACTAACATAATGCTGAAATGTCAATTAAATTTCATCACTGTTATTCTGATAGGTACCGGACCAGAAATGAAGAAATAAAAATGGAAACAAGGGATATATATTGAGAATTGATTCCTAATCCTCCCGACCAATTTGGCAGCAGCATAAGAATTGGGAAAATAATAAAGGAAAACTACCTTTAGAGGGATTTTGAGCGCCCTGCACCCTCCCGCAACTAGGTTCCGTGAATACTCCACAAAAAATGGTCCCCTCTCGCTTCTGATGCCCAATTCACAATGTTGTTCAAACTATCTATATCAGGGTTATGATTACCTGCATCTTTTCTTTTTTTTCTTTTCCATACACCTTATATATTTTGGGCCTGGGCCCCTTTTCAATCCCGCCCCCTGGCCCCCTAAAAGTCATCGCCCTCAAGGGGAAATTCTGGAAATGCTTCTTGGGTTCTGGATGTGATTCCCAACTGTTCTCACACTCTGGGAGCTACTTGCACTTTATCAGCACACTTCCAATTCTACTCGTGAACCTACCCTAAGGTTCACACCAAATCTGGCTGAACCTCCAACTTTTGTTCCCCATTCATGATCATAAGGCCTTGGAGGGAGTCATCTTGGTAAAGGCACCGTAATTTGTATATTTGGGTATGTCTCATTTGTACATTCATAAACAGCAAAAGGGAATAAAAACTAGACACAAAGCGCTGTTAAATGTGTTTTCACAAGGTAGAAGTGCTTTCATCCTCCTTTCAAAAATTTGCATCAAGGGATGTTACCTTTAATGAGTAACTTAACTATTTTAACCATCCTCATCTTTAGGGAGAGAGTTTAAGAGAGGAAGATGATGAGTCTTTTATATTCCCAAATTTATCTTTTGGATCAAAAAATGAAAAAAATAATTCAAAAGGGTAATATAACAAAGCTGAAGCTGAGAGGGAAAGAATAGAGGTGAACCAAAATCCTAAATCTGCAATTCAAAAGTCTGAATCTGCTGGACCTGAAGGATTTCCCAACAATGGACCAACTTAGCACCTTCTTCTCCACTGCCAACAATGATGATGACATGCATTTTCGGTGTATGTATGTACCCAGCCTAAGGGTTGAGTGCTATAAGGTATACCTTTACCTTGTAATGTATCTAGTGAAATTAGTCACAATCAGATACTAAAAATGGATTTAATCTTAAGGTGCTAACATAAAACAAAGCACAAGATATTCTTACCCACATATACCAAACAACTGAACAAGTGATTCGAGATTATACCAAAAGTATTATAAGCAAAAAGAAAGCATGTGCATATGAGTACAAGACAAAATTGTCCATTCTTTAACTCAGTACACAATGGTTTATATGTTTGTAATTATATAAATTGTATATATTTAAGATGCTTAGTCACTTAAGTATGATCTACTAACAGACATTATATTGCTGTGAAGAATTTCATGTTTCTGTTTCTTCTCTGAAAGAAAGTTAACAACTCACTTAGCTTGGTATTAAAATAACATTTCACCCTCAACCTCAGGAGGCTCAAATTCCAATTTATTGAAATGAAAGATACATCAATACTCAGAAATAACTGACGGCAAGGTTATCAATGGAAGACGGCCAAAATTCTACCATATAAACACACCATTGTCCACAGTGAGCCTCCCTTCATAGATTGCCCAGGGTGAAGGGGTGAAAAACGCCATGCTATAGCGTTGTGGCGGCACTATAATGGCTATTTAACAACACTGACTGAAAGAACAGAAGATCATGTATTCATATCTCGAATATCATTACACTCAATTAAAATTTAAATATTAGAATTTTGAAAAATATTAGGGAACTGCAAGTTCCCATTTCCCCAAGGATGATAAAATCCAGGACAAGGTTACCAAATAGTCTCTTAGCTGCAAAACACATTCAATCCACACAGCAAATCCTAAACTTTTCAATTAATCACAAATAAACTCAATATATTTTCTAATAAAAGAAAGTACAAACATCTATACAACAAATACAAGGAATGTTGAATGAAAAAAAAAAAACAAAAACAAAAAAAAACCTGAATTGGGTATGATACCTTCTCTTTCTTTAGCTTTACATTTTCTTCTTCTAGACGGGAAACCTTGCCAACCAGTTCATTATGGTAAGCCTGAACCATGAAAGGTTGATATCGTCGAAACTAACATTTTCAACATGTAAAAGAATGTATTCAATTCACCAAAGCAAAATTTGTAGCACATGTTAGACCTGTTTACGAGCTCGTGACCTAGCAGCAGATTCCCTATTCTTGATCTTCCTCCTCAACCTCCTCTCGAGGGTTTTCTCATATGAATCAGGAGCATCCCTTTTCCTGCCCGGTCTCGTGTCTGATAAACTGCCAATAGAAGGGGATGATGACAAGCCCGTTTTCTGCTGGAAACCTTGAGCTGCTGAGAAATCCATTGTATCCAACCCAACAGCTGGACTGATAGAAGCTTCAGCAAAAAGCCCTGCTTGCACCAAGAAATCTTCCAAGGTTGTCTCACCAAAAGTCATTTCTCCCTCCTGAGTTTTCACTTCCCCTCCATACCTTTTCTTCTGCCCTTGCTGAATTTCCCTCCACACGTCATCCACAGTCTTCCCACTCAACGCACGAGCCAGCGTCAGGCTGGCCTGCCGCTGAAGGGAGGAAGAGGACGAAATGTTCTCACTATCCGCACCTATCAGCGAAGACTTACTTGCTTCAGCAGTCCACACATTTTGAAGAAGCTCGTCAAGGTTCATGCTACCCAATGGCTTCCCTAAGTCTCCTAATTGACTACTAACCTCATCAAGAGTAAGATTATACCATGAACCTTGCCTAGACAAAGATGAAGACTGTAAATGAGACTGTTGCCCATTACCTTGAGATCCCATTGTCTGAATCCCCATTCAAACTAAAACCTGCAAGTTGTAACCACAAAGCAACAATAAAATAAATAACTAAAACATTAACCATTGCACTTGGATCCTAACTCACTCACATCCCAATCAAAAACACCACTCCAAAGCTTTTCCCTAAACAAATTTCCAACCTTTTTCAAAATCCCAACACTCCCCCCTATCTGTGGTCCCCAGAAAGACACCATCACAACAAAAGAGTTGGGATTTCAACCCAAAGAACCCATCGAGACTGAAACTTTATGATTCACAAATTATGATCAATCCCACTTAATCAAAAATCACTACACAAGATCACACAGCAAAAGGACAGCATAAAAAAAAAATAGACTTTTACCTGAAAATAGGAAACGACAAAGAGAAAATGATCTGAAAGAACACAGAGAAAGACCCTATGAGTTCAGGGTTGGCAAGTGCAGAGAGAAACACATCATTTGGTGGGGGGTAAATCAGAGTGAAAATGGGAACAATTTGAGAAGAAAAGTGGAAGGAAAAAAAAGGGTAGTTGGTGTAAACTTGAGTTGTGATGTAATGTGGCAGTGATTCGGAATTTTGTGGATTGGCAAGTGGCAAACGTTGATAGGTTCGTTTAGGGCATAGTAATGGGAACCATCCTCGTTAATAATTTATTTTATATCATTTTCTTTTTGTCTCAAAACATATTTTAATAAAATATAGAAAATAAAAAACCCTTTAAAAAAGTTTTTTACATGTGATTTTTTACTCTTTTTTATCATCTTCATCTATTCTGGAAATGGTCTTTTTGAATGAATTTTTATCACATATTTAACTAGTAGAAGAAATAGAATAACTTGTCCATGTGTTTATGAAATCAGTTAAAAAATTATATTGTTTTTCTTGTTATTATCATTTCTTGTTTTGTTATTTCTTTCTGATATTATTTATTTTATATGTTGTGTTATGGATGAATAATTTATTTTATTTTTTAATTCATTTTTAAAATCTCTAAATCTTCATTTTATTTTATAAAAAAAAATATTTAAAATTGAATATAATTTTTTGTGAATTATATGATAAATAAGTTAAATTAATTTTATATCATAAAATTTAGAGAATCATAATACCTATCATGATAAATTATTAAATTGACATTGTGTGTGAGATACTTGTTATAAGAGTCTAGCAAATCTTGTTTGAGATTGAACTATATGTAAAGTAGTGAAACTCGATTATTTTAATAATAAAAGTTTAAAGTATAAAAAGGTTTGAATTTTATTATTTTAAAATCACATTATCTCTCTAAACACCTTTTTTTTTTACACTTTTTCCAATTAGCTTATGTGATAGAGAAAGTCGATTTTTTACCCTTTTTTTTAGTTTGTGTGTTCTTTTGTGCATGTGGATAGTCTTAGTTCGCATGTGTTGTCTGAAATTTGTTTACGAATATCTATTGATTAATGGTCCTAACGTATTAAAGTACGTGTTCTTGGAAGAAAAGGGAGGGAAGTCAGTCAACATTAGGAACGCATTATCTCCTGAAGAAGAAGAGAAGTTGGTAGGAGTCTTGAAAGCCAACAAAGGCGTTATTGGGTGGTCAATTTCAGATCTTAAAGGTATAAGCCCAACATATTGCATGCATAAAATTTTCATGGAGGATGATTATAGGTCAGTAGCTCAACCATAAAGGAGGCTTAATCCTGTGATGAAGGAGGTGGTCAGAAAAAAAGTGTTAAAGCTTTTCGAAGTGGTATTATTTACCTAATTTCTGATAGTAAATAGGTAAATCCAGTGCAGGTGGTTCCAAAGAAAGGAGGGATGACGGTGATTCACAATGAGAAGAATGAGCTTATTCCTACAAGAACAGTTACTAGGTGGCGGATGTGCATTGATTACAGGATATTAAATACAACCACTAGGAAGGATCATTTTCCTCTTCCTTTCATGTATCAAATGCTAGAAAGACTGGCTGGACAAGCTTTTTATTGCTTCTTGGATGGGTATTCTGTGTATAATCAGATTGTGGTAGATCCTAAAGATCAGGAGAAGACGACCTTTACATTTCCATTTGGTGTATTTGCTTACAGAAAAATGTCATTTGGATTGTGTAATGCCCCAACTATGTTTCAAAGGTGTATGCAGGCTATTTTTGCAGACCTTATGGAGAAGTGTATACAAGTCTTCATGGATGATTTTTCAGTGTTCGGAGATTCCTTTCAAAAGTGTTTGACCAACCTGGATGTTGTTCTTAAAAATGTGTTCAAACAAGCCTTGTTCTTAATTGGGAGAAGTGTCATTTCATGGTAAGAGAGGGAATTGTTTTGGGCCACAAGATTTCTACCAAGGGGATTGAAGTGGATAAAGCAAAAGTGAAGGTTATTGAAAAACTTCCACCACCAATGAATGTGAAAGGAATTCGGAGTTTCTTAGGCCATGCTGGGTTTTATAAAAGATTTATTAAAGACTTCTCAAAGATTGTTAAACCTTTGAGTAATTTGCTTGTCAAAGACACGCCTTTTGTAATGAATGATGAA
The DNA here is from genome assembly GCF_000741045.1 of Vigna radiata var. radiata. Taxonomy (NCBI): domain Eukaryota; kingdom Viridiplantae; phylum Streptophyta; class Magnoliopsida; order Fabales; family Fabaceae; genus Vigna; species Vigna radiata. The sequence goes on along the minus strand of NW_014541973.1, from coordinate 336,513 downwards.
TGTTTACAGGCTTTTGATGTCTTGAAGAAGAGGTTGATTTCTGCCCCAGTGATTGTAAATCCAGATTGGAGTAAAGATTTTGACCTCATGTATGATGCCAGTGATTATGCTATAGGTGTTGTGCTTGGCTAAAGAAAGGAAAAGGTATTTCACACTATCTACTATGCCAACAAAGTCTTGAATGAGGCTCAATTGAATTATGCCACTACGGAGAATGAATTTTTGGTGATAGTTTATGCATTGGAGAAGTTTAGACCTTATCTCATTGGGTCTAAAGTGATTATCTACATCGATCATGCGCCTATGAAGTACTTGTTGACAAAGTCGGATTCAAAGCCACAATTGATTAGATGGGTGCTCTTGCTACAAGAATTTGATGTGGAAATCGGTGATAAAAAGGGGAGTGAAAATTTGATTGATGATCATTTATCTCGGTTAGTCAATGATGAAGTCACAAGTAAGGAGAAAGAAATATGGGAGTCCTTTTCAGATGAAACACTCTTGTATATTTAGCAGAGGCCATAGTTTGCTCATATTGCTAATTTTAAAGCTACAGGAGTTATTCCAGAAGAGTTGAATTGGCAACAGAGGAAAATTTTTTTACATGATGTTAAGCAGTTTATATGGGATGACCCTTACTTTTTCAAGATCGGAGCAGATAATCTTCTGAGGAGATGTGTGACTAGAGAAGAAGCAGAAGGAATTCTTTGGCATTGTCATGATTCACCCTATGGAGGTCATTACAATGGAGAGAGAGTTGCCGCATAGATTCTTCAGTCAGGGTTTTATTGGCCTACATTGTTTAAGGATGCTCATAATCATGTAGAAATTGTGATAAATTTCAAAGGACAGGGGCTATTTCAAGACGTCATGAGATGCCTCTACAAGGCATTCTAGAGGTTGAAGTCTTTGATTGTGGGGTATTGATTTTGTTGGACCCTTTCCACCATCTTTCAATAATGAATATATATTGGTGGCGGTTGACTATGTGAGTAAATGGGTTGAAGCTTTGGCATGTCCCAGGAATGATGCTAATACAGTGATTAAATTCTTGAAAAAGCAAATTTTCTCACATTTTGGAACTCCTAGGGTACTCATCAGTGATGGGGGTTCTCATTTTTGTAACTTTCAGCTTGTGAAGGTACTTAAACATTATAGGGTGAGACATAAGGTGGTTGAACCTTATCATCCACAAACAAATGTGATGGGGGTTCTCATTTTTGTAACTTTCAGCTTGCGAAGGTACTTAAACATTATAGGGTGAGACATAAGGTGGTTGAACCTTATCATCCACAAACAAATGGTCAGGCTAAAGTTTCCAAGAGGGAGATAAAGAGGATTCTAGAGAAAATGGTTGTTTCATCAAGGAAGGATTGATCACATAAATTAGATGATGCTCTTTGGGCATACAGGACGGCTATGAAGACTTTCATGGGTTTATCACCATTTCAGTTGGTGTATGGGATCGTATCAAGTAATAATAGACAGTAAGTCCAGATGTTTCCCAAGGGACTCTTAGGCCTTATCTTTCATGTAAATTATTGCATAAGACTTAAAAGAAGAATAATTTTGTAGTGTTAATGTGAAACTGGATCTAAACATGCAAATGCAAACTGAATCAATTGACAAATAAAAGATATGAATTAATGAAGTTGTTAGGGTTTACAATTTCATCCTTATCCACCCTCTTATATCTACTATTCTTATTAAATTCGCTTTATTATCAATGTCATGCAACTTTCTAGATTACTCAAAACCTGATTCCTCGGCGAAGAAAGCCAATTACCAATTACTAGTTTACCATTCCTAGTCTCCCTAATATTTACCAACGCATTAAGTACAGAAGCTTAAAGCAATTGATCGTCCTACTCCTATTCCTAGGCAGTTGATGAGTTGATATTTTCTTGACTGTATTTAGTTTATTTCACTTAAATAAATCAGGGAATTGTGTTTAATTGTCCGTTATTTCCCCGTTTTTCCTAATTCTGCTTAATTTGGTTGGAAATTCGTATTTTCACTAATTTGAATTTTCCGAGCTAATTAATTGCATTTTTTGTTGCATGGAAATTTTGGAAAACATCATTTGGAGCATTAGGATGGTGGCGTGCACATTAAAGACTCAACATTTAGTCATTTCAATTTTAATTAAGTTGTAACTTAGTTTTCTAGAAACTTTAATTAGGATTAAGTACATTTGGGCCCTTTTTGTGGCAAATTTGTAGAAGCCCAATTTTTGTAGGACATGTAGCTTTTGGCTACGGTTTCTTTTAGGAGGTGGTTGCCACAAAATGAGGCAACTCTCGGCAATTTAGAGCTCTTGGCCGACACACTCTTTTGGAGGCTCTCATTTTCACACTTTGCATGGGTTTCATGAACTTTCTCCTTGGGAGCTTGTAGGGTTTCGTTTTCTTTGAGCTATGGAATGACCAAGATCATATTTTTCTTCTTCTCTTTCTTGAATCTTGATTGTCTTTGCTTGGTGGTGGTGAGAACCGTCCCATATTCCACTTTGTTTTTTGTTCTTTGAAGTTGAAAGTATGAGCTTGAAGGGTTGTTCTTGCATTTTTCATGGTGGTTCCTTGGTTTGAATGAAGAGCTATTTCGTTTTTATCCTCCTTTGCTGCCATATTTTCGTATTTACTTTGAGTTTCTTGGATTGGATGATGAAAATGAAGTTCTTGTTGAGTTTTTTAGTGAAGAAAGTTTGAGTTGGTGCATGGGTGTTTGATGCTTGAACCATTTTCTTCTTGTGCTTTTGTTTGATGGTTGGAAGCAATATTTCGAGTTGGAATATTGTGTTTATTGATGATGGCTGGACGGTTTTGCAAGGAAGGCTAGGGATTGGATTTTGTTTTCATCAAAAGTTTGAAGAAAAGTGAGTGTTGGATTGGTTTGTAGTAGTTGAACTTTGTGTTTGTTGCTCTTGAATCATTTTGCAATTGAACTTTGGGTTTCTTGGGGTTCATTCTTGGTATTGAGAGGTGAAGGAAAGCATTTGAATGTTTGTGATGGTGTAGAAACCGAAATTGAAGTTGGAAGTGAGAGAAAAGGGTGCATTTAATTTTTTACCACTTTTGGACAAACACAAGAGATGCTTATTTTCACTCAAAGAATGTTTCCACTTTTGGTTTTGTCTTTAGCTACACATTCTTCCGAGAATTGCACATGAGAAGGGAGGTTTTTGGTGTTTATTTTCATTTTACTTTGCTTACATGGCATCTTGGTTGGAGCACCCAAAGTATCTTTCATTTACCCCTTGGTTTGAAGCACTTTTTGTAGCAATTTCTTTCTAGCTCACGGCAATTTGTGCCTTGGTGTATTGGAGTCCGAATTTTTGCTGAATGAAGAGAGAATGTCATGGTTTTATGGTGTGTGGAAGGCACATGTTTATTGTCTTGGAGAATGGTGCACATGGGACAAGAAGTCAACACATTTTATAGTTTATTGAAGGTTGAATTTGAAGTTTGACTTTGGTGCAAAGGGGAACTTACGTACAAGAAGGTCTTGTAGGCCATTTTCAATTTGAATTTCTTTAGTTGGAGTGCATGGGTCACGTAAATGGTAGAGTAAAAATCATGTTTGATTATTCCTTTGTTTTAAATTGGTTTGCATAGTAGGATTAGTTGTTTTTCATTTCTTTAATTTAGTTTTGCATTTAAATTAATTTAACTGTGTTAGACTATTGTTTGTAACAGTGTTGGTATCTAGTATTTTAATTTATTTTAATTTTGTCTAATATGTTTGGTCTTGTTACTTTAATTGTCATGTTAGCTTAAATTAATTCAGTTGGTCATTAGCTATATTGTGATGTTTCCTTGAGATTTCTGAACTGTAACTGTGGTTGCTACTCTGACTTTGGTTAATGTGAAACCTGTATTTGCACTTGCAATTGGGTATATGCTTAGTTGCCCAGTTGGTGTTACATCTTCGCTTAGTTGATGTAACTGCATGGTGTAAATTAGATTTGACATTAACACTGCGTCCGCTTAGTTCACTTTTATGAAAACAGGGTTAACCTTCACTTAGTTGGTTAACTTTGTTGGATTAGAGGTTTGAGTCGCAACTTTATTTTGTTGATCTGTGATTGGAAACATTATAATTAAGTTAATGACCGACAGTTTTTATTCTGTCTTTGAAACCGTTTTTAAACCTGTGTTTAATTATTAGTTGCATCTGTGTTTTGATTTTATTCATTAGTATTCATCACAAATGTTTTCAACAACCCCCCTAACCTTCGTGTTTGACTTGACTCTTGAACCACAAAATTGGTCCTTGAGAGACGACCTAGGAGTCATTTCCTAGCTAAACTGCATTTCTAAGTTGCACATTAAATTTGTGTGGGTTGCGACAACCCATCAACAGTATTTCATAATCAATAGAATTCCTATCAGTTCTAGATTTCCTTGTACGTTCCCGTATCGACAAAATCAAATATCATGACACCGAATGAGTTAAACGATGTAAGCATTAACATCAGAAAATAAAACCCAAACAATTGATAATAAAAGCATATAAATATAATAAGAAATTTGATACAAGAGAGTTTCAAAAGGATTTACATTGTTCCCCAACAACAAAGGGTTTAGTTCACCATAGACATGGTGAAACTAGATGGAATTAATGGAAAAGATGAAAGAGTAAACCCCAGAATTGATAAATTGGAGCCTTAGCATCCAAGAAACTGCCTCCAAGGAGTGTAGAATGTACTCTGAAGTCTTCCTCTGCCCAAAAGATTACCCTAAAGGTCGCATTAGGTCTATTTATAATGTAGAAAAGTAAGAGAATTTCGGCCCAGGCCCATCATTTAAGCGCTCAACGCTCATTTGACCACTCAGCGGTAACCCCCATAATCGTAGGACGCTCAATGGTGGGTCTCAGAATCGCAGGACGCTCAGCGTCACCGCTCAGGCGAGAAACAGTGGCTTCCTCCTCGAAGCTGGCGCTCAGCGTTGGAATTGGCGCTGAGCGGTGAACCTTACTCTTCTTTTGTTTCTTTTCTCATCCTTTATTGAGTCTAAGTCCTCCCTTCTTCACTTCCATCCTTCAATTCTCATCAAATCCTGCCAAAACAATGTAGAAACAAGCATAATACCTCTAAAAACCACTTTTGACTCTCTTGTGACTAAACTAAGTGTTTTGCATGATTTTAAGCTCATTCTAAGCCATAAAGGGTGTGATTTGATATCAACCCCAAACTTAGAGCTTTGCTTGTCCTCAAGCAAACAAGACAAAACTTAACCTTTCCACCTATCATCAAAATAGTTCAACACTTTCAAAACTCATTCTTTCATAACAAGTGATTCCTCAATTCAGCTTTTCAATGAAATCTAATCAAGATGCATACATGCTTCGATTCATTCCAGTTCACATATTGTTCACATAATCACATATTCTCCAACAGATGTTATTTCTATGAATGATCAGTCCACTAAGCACAGATGTAATCATGAAATTCATCAATCCTTTCCAAGCAAAGTGTTTCACTCAATCACTCAAGTGTTTCAGGAGGTCACTCTTCTCTCTACTACAATCAACATCTGTACACACAAATGCCATCCAAGGACTTTTTCAAGGCTTATAATGTGGCTGGGCTAATAAGAAACATTGGTTTTTCAGATCACAAAATCCTTGAGTTAAGAGAGTTATTCACACAATCATAGTTCAAGCACAAACTCTCTTTTTACCAATCTTACTCATTCCCAACTTTCCCTTTTCTTCACATTGAGCTTTTCTTCTCATGTTTTTTTTTCTTTTTCTATCTTTTTCATCTTTTCTCATGCATTTTCTTTTCAACACATAAGCTCAATGCCTAGCTTTTTTCTTTCATCTTCTCCCAACAACCCCAAACTTGAACCTTTATCAACACCACAAAATATTTCTCAACCTAACTCAAGGTAAAGATTTTCAAAGCAAGGGTTTTCATCTTATTTAAAGCTTAGGTTCAAAAAGGGTAGAACATAAAATGTTCCTTTTTCATATGGGACGAAAATTTGGCTATGTAAGGGCTTCCAAAAATGGCCTTGATCATATGACATAAGCATGTTGATGGGTGTTGCGGCCCATATAAATTTGATTGCATATTAGGAATGCAGTATAGCCAAACTTCGGTTCAGAAAATAGGTCTAACACATAGTAGGGGGGTTTATGAGGTTTTGTGAATGCAATTAAACTAAATTAAAGCACGAAGTTAAACCTAAATAACATAATTGAAACAGTTGGATACTAAAGCTAACATTACAACTAAATCATGGGGAAAGGGGAAAGGGGAAAGGGGAAAAGGCATATTGCAACTTTGAAATGAATTATCCAATGCAAAATAAACTGAATGCATAAATTAGCAATTATTATAATATTGAATCAGCAATTCAAAATGGTGCCACCTCAGCTCCTAAATATTCATCACCTCATGAACTTTTTCCAGCTTGAAAACTTATCAAAGTTTCTTTCCATTTAAAAACAAAACAAATTAAAATCCCCCGTAACATGCTTCTTTCAGCCAATTGAAAGACCGCCACCTCAAAATTTTATGCCACCGTTTTGCATTTTTTTTTAAAAAGAAACAAAAATATAAATCATCACCACTGGAACACTATTTCTTCCTGTGCAAATGAAATTCCCGCTTCCTTCAATCACAGAGTTAAGAAATCCAAAATGAAATGTCGTGCATCTTCTTTCTTAAAGCAAAGATTGATTCCAAGACTTAAGCCTAAGTGTGCTTCCTCCAAAATAATAAAACCCGCACAGTAAAATGAAAATGGGATTGAGCTTACATCAGCGCCAGAATTTCTATCTTCAAGTAAGCTAACAAAAATCATTGCTTCATTCTCTCTAGGAAAAATAATCTCTATAGTATTTGCAACAATAATAAAATGGAAAAAGAGATTTTTTTTTTCTTTCATTTCAACCAATGCCAATTACCGAATACATCATGATGTTCTCCCAAAAACATTGCAGCAGCCTCCTCTTCCAAATGTCCAGCCGAGAATGGAATATGAGAGCCCAGTCAGTGACGACTCCTCCCCTCATTCCTCGGACATGTGTCTCAAAAATAGGGTGGGGTCTACCCTCTTTGCAAAACCCTAGGTGCCATGTCATGTTTCCTAAATGGGCTCAAACTATTTTGCCAAAAATTGGCCCAATGTTTACAAATTTAATTAAAAACTATCTAGACTACTAAGTTTCAAAATAATTAAATTTGAAATGTCTATGACAAGAGTCTTGAATTATTTTGTCTTCCTCTCAATGCTCCAAAATAGATCTCCAAAATTTTCCCTACAATTAAAAATGCAATTAATTAGCTTAGAAAATTCAAATTAACTAAAATAAGAATTTCTGGTCAAATTAAGCACAATTAGCAAAAACGGAGAAAAACCGGACAATTAAGCACAATTCCCTGATTAATTCTAGCACAATAACCTAAGTGAAGTCGATAAAATATCGATTCATCACATGTAATTCAATTAATCATAAAGACTCAGGCAATATCATTCATGCTTCCAAATGAATAGCACATATATCAACAAACATTTTGCAGCTCAAAACCTCACACAACTATGCTCACTCAACATCTCAAATATCAATTATACATCATGTTTAGCATCATAATCACAATCATAAATCATCATGCAACTGTTCACACAACTAGTGAACAATTCACCTGTATATCAGCATGTAACACAATCTCAATCATCATCCACATCAAACATCATCAAGCACACACATCATGCAATAAAACAAGTCAAACCATAATCAGAAAAGGTGTTCAGGCAAGTACAAACATACCTACACTACTCAACAGAATTCAACCTATTCTAGAAGTTCAAAGTAAAATGAAAAAGAAAACTAAACCCTGCTTTAATGCAATGGCATCCATCAGTAGATGCCCTTATTAGCCCATGCTGTCATCTGAATCCTCTTTGTCTCCAGCCTCAGCATCCTCAAATTGTCATCCTCCTCATCATCCTCGTCCATAGCTGGAGCTTCAGCTGCTCCAGCTCCATTCCCATGTGCCTGCTCCTGAGGCCAAGCCATAACATGATGAATGAACCTTGAGAAAAACACTTAGTTTATTATGCTAGAATTAATCAGGGAATTGTGCTTAAATTACCAGTATTTCCTCATTTTCACTAATTCTGCTTAATTTAACCGGAAATTATAATTTTAATTAATTTGAATTATCTGAGCTTATTATTTTCATTATTGAGTGCAGGGAAAATTATGGAAATACAATTTGGGACATTTAGAGGTTAAATGAGCTTAAATGTGAGAGGAGGTGCGGGTATCATTTTTGGGGGTGCACATGAAGATGGGTTGGAATAATGAAGCCATGGGCAATTAATATTTGGGCAGCAAAGTTGCCATCCACTTTGGATTGAATTGTTTTGTTTTTAAAGAAACATCCAATTTGGGCAAGCTACATTGAAGCTATTGTTGAATTTCCAATAGAACAAAAGACCAGCTCACGGGCCATAGGGAATCAACACGCTGCAACAGGCAATGAGGTCCAACACGCGTCCAAGAGGCTTGGAGAAGCAGACTTCAAACTGGAGTGCGTCCCGTTTTTTTTCTTTTGGAAAGAAATGGGCATTGGGGCCCATAGGAAATAAAAACAAGGGAAGTCCAGCCTTTTCACATGTCTACGAGGAGGTGCAACAAAACAAGAGAACATCTTCATTCCAGCTGGCCCAACACGTAAAGGAGGAAATCATCTTTTCATTTCTTTGCCAGCAGCAACGCTGATGGGCTACAAATGTTGTTACGGTGCTTAAAAAAAAAAACAACACACTGGATTTAATTTGTCCATGAACTGGCAGTCATCCAACCTTTACATGAGCAGAAGTTCAGCAGCTTTGAAGGAGAGGTGCAGCCCATGAGTGAAAAAAAAGGTGTGAGCTTGGAGAAAAAGGAGGTCCAGCAAGCAAAGTGGTGAGCTTCCAGTAGGCCTTCTCGGTGCAACCACTGATTCACTTGGTGCTTGGAGGGGTGCGGATTCAACTAACAAAAAAGCCAGCCTTCACTTTATATAGACACGCAACCCTAGGTGGGGACATATTCCCTACAGCCAACCGTCACCTTCACTAAGCTTTCTTGGAGCTTTTTTATTTCAATTTGGAGAAATGGGTAGCATACAGTTTCAGGATTTAGGATGAAATTTAGAAGCACATTTATCTTTTCCAATTATTAATTTCAATTTGTTGTGATTTCACTCTTTGCTTATTTTTCATTTTGTTGCTGCAACTTTTGATTAAATGCACGGCTGCAGCTGCCGACAAACAGTTCTCTTTACTTTGCTTTTTGCTTGTGAATGTTTATTGGGGATGAAGCTTGAAAAGGTGATTCACGGTTTTGGCTTGGGTGGAATGAAATGACACACTCATTAATTAAGTCTGCAACGTTGATTTTGGTAGGAAATAAAAAAAATGAATGTCCAGCTTGCCTTTAGCTTTTGAACATTTAGTTCAATCAGATGCATTTATTTTTATTAGATGAGGAAACAGTGATTGATTGAAGATGTGTTACGGCTAGAACACGTGCATTTCTATATTTCAAAAGTTTTGCATTTAAATACATTCAGCATTTTCTTTTTTCATTTAATACCTTTGATCCAGCAACGAAAGCATGCAATTTACATTCAATTTGAAGATGTCTTGTCACGGCTGCAGGTCATATGGAGAAGCACATTCAATTTTTCTCTTTTTAAGTAAAGCGTGATTAGATGTTTAGATTGGCTGGAGAAGACATTCGGCTGCCAAGTTTGGTTTCTTTCATGTCATTTCCTTTAATCTTCCTTGAATGAAAATTTGGGGAACACATGGTCTTCATTTTGTTTGAGAAAAACTTTGGCTGATTCAAAAAGGAGAGGCACTTATTTCCATTTTGCTTGTACATATTAAAAGCCACACACACTTAGGATTTCATATATTTTTTTTTCTGGATTTTCAGCTTGGAATGGTCATGGTCTCGGGATAGAAAATTGGTGTAGCGTTTTGAACATTGGGAGTGTAATTTTAACCCTTTGAGAAATGACGTGTTGGAGGGTGGTGTGCAAGGACCTCATGGCTAAAGCGTCATATTTTAGAAGCATTTATGATTTCAATTTCCTTGGGTAGAAGAATTTTTAGTAGTGATAATTGGACTGTCATGCTAGCTTAAATTAACTTGGTTGGTCATTAACGATATTCCATTGTTTCCTTGAGATTCCTGGATTGTGATTGTGTTTGCCACTCTGACTTGGTTAATGTGAAATCTATTTTTGCACTTGCAATTGGGTATACGCTTAGTTGCCCAACTGGTGTTTCGTCTTCGCTTATTTGATGAAAATGCATGGTGTAAATTGGATTACATGTTAACATTGTGTTCACTTAGTTCACTTTTAGGAAAACATAATTAGCCTTTGCTTAGTTGGTTAATTGTGTTGGATTAGATGTTAGAGTAGCTCCTTTATTGTGTTAATATGTGATTGGAAGCATAGTAATTAAGTTAATGACCGACCGTTTTCATTTTGTCTTTGAACTAGTTTTTACATCTGAGTTTGCATCTTGGTTTGCATTCGTGTCTTAATTTAGTTCTTTTGCATTCATAAAACCTCACAAACCCCCCGCCACTTCGTGTTAGACCTGATTCTGAACCACAGTTGGTCCTTGAGAGACGACCTAGGAGTCACTTCCTAGTTATATTGCATTTCTCATATGCAATCAAATTTGTATGGGCCGCGACACCCATCAAAATTTTGGCGCTGTTGTTGGGGACCAACAGTTCGGTTTTAGGTCTTTTGTTGTGTTAGTGTGTGTTGTCTTGTCTTGTGTTGTGAGTGTGATGTTGTGTTTTGTGCGGTCGTCATTGTGTGTTGCATTTAGGTAGCTTTAGTTGCATATTTTCATTGCATTCTTCTTTTCCCCCTTCTTTCCCATGTCTACCTATTTTGGTTATGTGGATACTATTTCTTCTGCCTATGCCTAAGATTATGATTCTCCTATTGAGAACAGTAAGGTTCCTCCTCCATCTCATGAAAGTGCTCTAGACAAATTCTTCCCTGTGCGGTATGGTTATAGCGACGATCCTGGGTGGACTGATCCTAACTTGGGATGGGATGGTACTTCACAGCATCAATATTAGGAAGCATCATTCCAGACTCCTTGGATGCCTTCACCGGTACAGGAACCACAGTAGTTGCAGTTTCATGAACCTCAAGCTTATGTTCCAAACATCTACAATAACAGACAGCCACAACAGAATAATCAGAGGCAACAACAACAAGAGGCACCTGCCAAATCTTCTACTTCTTCTGAGCCTACATTGAATGAGTTGTGGGGGTAGATGGTCGCGCAGTGCACCGAGGAACAGTCTCAAGTTTCAGAGGAATCACCATTCCAGACTGTTCAACTTCCAGATGATGGCAGTGTCATTCACATAGGAGATGGGGACTAGAGTCATGAGCTTACTACTGCGCCATCTACTTCCCCACCCTCCTATGCATCCCCTCTTGCAGTTGAGGATGCAGTTGCTCATTCTGCTGTTATTGGTGAGATGAATCATGAATCAGCACAGGTTTTCTCTAAACTTGAAATTCCACTTGTTTTGCCTGAGCTGTTTATGAATTCAAATATTCTTGATTTTGTTGTAGATTCACATGTTAGTGATGGTTTTGATATAGAAACTATGAAAACTGAAGATGCTTTAGACTTAGGATTAAATTTTGATCTTTCACAGTTTTCTGAAAATTTTAAATATAGTTGTGAAGTTGGTTCTTGCTCTATTTGTGTTGAAATCAATTCTGTGATACAACCAACTTCAGACTTATTGATGGGTGATACTAATTGTGAGTCTGATGAAAATGTTGAGGAACAGGCAGATATAAGCAACACCATTGAGATAGGTAGACCATCTTCACCTTCCCCCACTCTACCAATTTTCAAGGGAGAGGAGGTAAACATACCTATGATTGATTATGTTGTTAAAGACTATGTTGTTGATAGGTATGTTATTGATGATTGTATTGTTGATGAGCATGCTTTTAGTTCTCCCTCTTTGCATGATGAGAACCACTTTTTTCTATCACATCAAAATGTTTGTTCTCCATGCATTGAACATGAATCTGAGCCTATTGTTAATATTGTTTCTACATTTGAAAATGATTCATGTTTTGAGCGTATATCTAAGGTTCAACATGTTACATTGAGATTGGGTGTTATACCCCTGCATGTCATTTCTTTGGAGCCACAATGCATTAACCATGTTGCAAGAGGTAAACATGAAGTTGACCAAAACACACCCACAATGGAAGACAAGGGTGCCAGTATACACAACAGCTTGAAGATTAATAGGCACCAGCTGAACCCACTCATCAACAATCACTGCTTCTTAGATCCAGCTGTGGAGGACATCTCCCTGCTTGATCAAATTTGGAGACTGAAGCAGTTCCTCCTCAAGACTTCCTTGTTGACTCTAGTGGTGGAGAATACTCCCTGACAGTCCAAAATTGGCAATTGCCACCTTGATCATGGGAGTCTTCTTTTCCCTTCTCCTCCCTTTCCCACTTTTATTGCACTTGTCCATGATCTGTTGATTGTTCTGATTCCTGATCTGATGATTATAACACACTGAGGACATTGTGTAGTTTAAGTGTGGTCTATTGGGGGAGATTCTGATTTTTCTTTGATTAGTTTCTGTTTTTTGCGTTAATTTTTTTTTTTTATTTTCTAGGTAGCTTTTGTTTTATCTTGTGTACAATTTTACATGTTTCTCTTGCTTTCTGGACTTTGTTTAGGTTGTAGATGTGTCTTTCACTTCATTGATACTCTAATTTGTTGGAAATTCTTGTTTTTCTCTGATTGGAAGATGATCATGATGTTTGAGAAGGTGATTGATTGTGCCAAGATATACCATGTGTGAGAATTTAAGCCACTTTATGCTCTTTCTTGTGTGTGATATGTCTCTTGATTGCTTGCACATATGCCTTGGCTTGACTCTTGTTGATAATTCTTGATCGATGTGCATGGTTCGAAGTGATAAAGGCAGTTTTGTTGTTGAGCCTCTCTAGCCAGATGAGCCTACCCTGTTTTGATCCTTTGATAGCCCCTTTGAGCCTATATTTTCCCCATTTCTTTGTTTTGAAGCTCATACACTAGCTCTAACTGAAAAAGCATGATTACCTTAACCTTAGGGAATTTTGGAGCTTTGGAAGTGTTTTGGGAATAAGTGTGGTCTCCCCGGGGATTCAAATGAATTGGCTCATTGGTTCCTCTTATTTTTGTTTTTGTAAATATGTTGTGTATCTTGTCTCTTAGAGTTTGGTCCTAGATAGAGAGAAAAGAAAAGAGACAAGATGAGAAAAGAAAAAAAAAGGAAAATAATAGAGAAAAATGAAAAAAAAATGTGAATATTGGAGTCAAGAAGAGGATTGAATTAGAGGTTTTGGGTGTGATTTCAGTTGTTCTTCATTGCTCCTCTATTTCTTTTGGTTTGTAGCTTCTTATCCATATTTATCCTCCCTTTTCCTTGGCCCCATTACATTCATAAAAGACCATTTGATCTGAACATGCATATGTTTTGAGTATTGATATCAGAGGTTTGCTAAGTCTATTGTTGTTTACTTTCTTGAGTGCATTGAGTTGACATTGTTTATCCTAGACACTTGAGAGAAACGTTTCTACAAGATGACATGACATGACATTATGGCTAGTCTACACATGAAACAAAGTCTTACCTTCTTTAGGCGGACTCCATTAATTGATTCTCGTATTGACTCTTCGAAATACCTCAGATGCTCTAAATTGTTGATCTTCTCTACATTATTCCAATAGCTAAAATGTTGAAAATTTAAACACAACATTAATTAATGATTATTACTTA
>NW_014541973.1:307314-322382 GCF_000741045.1 Vigna radiata var. radiata | reverse complement strand
TCATTATCCAATAGTCTAACTTAAAAAGAAATTGAAATTGAAATTGGCAAGCTTCAGAGTCAAAGTAAGAAGACACAAATCTAAATATGGATTTTACTATTACAATAAAACTGGTATTTTGAATTCTACTNAGGCAATACTAACTTTAAGAAAATAATTTCCTTCAATTGATATGAAATTACTATAGCAAGGGTACACATGAATCATATCAGGAGGGAATGGGAATCACTCAAGATGCTTTGCAGAGTTAATCTCTCCTAATTAAAAATAACCTATTAAGAGTTCAAATTAACCGTTCGTAAAAGATAGTGGTCCCAATGACAACTCAATTTTTCCAGATTCGCCCAAGATGTTTTCATTAAAGAATCATTGCACGAAGGTTAGTTATTCACTTAATCCTTACAAACAAGTTTTAACATTAGGGAAAAATTTCTACCAGTATGAAGCCGCTACGAAAGTCTTATGGCGATATCTGCAAATTTCACGTCAAGCACCGTGACTTTGCAGAGCGGGCACTCGTATTTCGCGTGCCCGCCTTTCTCCACACCAAACTGGTTCGCCAAGCCTGCCTTACCGCCGCCACGGTTGGTAGTGGCAGCGTCGATCTTCGCTGCGATCTCCATAGTTGTGTGCTTCTTAGGTTTCATCTTCTCGATCATCGCGTCAAGGTGCGACTCTCTCTCTCCGAAGATCAACGAATGATTCTATTCCTTTCGTCTTCAACGGTTTAGATTTAGGGGTGGAAGAGGGTGATTTGGAATAGGGGAGGTAAACCCTAGGGATGTGAGAACCCTAATTTGTGTTCGACCACCAAAAGGGGTTTCGTTGAAAGTGAGAAGACGCGGCNGAATGAGANCTTCGTGANACGNCAACAAGAGTTCCATGGTCGCGGGATGAGAACTCTATAAATGGTTCGACGAGACGCTGATGGATCGACGAACGAAGATGATGGTTCCAGATAGGAGGGAAAATGCTCCAGAAGAATGACGAGAAGAAGAGGCAGTGAAGAATGGCTCGTTGACTGTGATCTGTGATGGGGAAAAAGATGAGAGGAAAAGCTGAGACAGAAAGCTGAGAAGAGGGAAGGTTGTGGGAATGAGTCGAGAACTTTCCACTTCTTTGCCTAAGGGTTAAATTTTTTAATTTTATTTCTTATTATTTTTTATAATCCGTATATAATATAGATTCAGATCCGTATAAAACAGTTTTATTATATAGGGATTAAGATCCGTATATAATAATCTGTATGTAAATAGCTTTTTTCTTGTAGTGAACACTGATAGTGTGCATCTGTTAGGTTCTGTTGCTATTGATTCACCTCTTGAGCTGACTAATCATTTTGTCATGCTTTTAATTGCTTGGATGATTTCTCTGAGTATCTGCTTTCTCTGATTCTGTGTTGGATATTGTCTACTGCTTTTTCCTTGTCCAGATTTCTTGAGGACTGTAATTTGGTTTGTTTGTTTCCTTGTGAGTCCTTGTTTTCTGTGTGCTAAGTCTGTGTCGATTCCCTGATGTTCATTGAACTGTTCCCTGATTTGCATCTTGATTTTTCCCAGGAGTGCAAAAGACTAAGTGTGGTCTATTTTGATGAGTCAATATTTTCTTGACTTCACTTAGTTTATTGTGCTAGAATTAATCAGGGAATTGTGCTTAAATGTCCAGTATTTCCCCATTTTAACTAATTCTGCTTAATTTAACCGAAAATTATAATTTTAATTAATTTGAATTATTTGAGCTTATTATTTTCATTATTGAGTGCAGGGAAAACTCTAGAAATACAATTTGGGACATTTAGAGGTTAAACGAGCTTAAATGTGAGAGGAGGTGCGGGTATCATTTTTGGGGGTGCATATGAAGATGGGTTGGAATAATGAAGCCATGGGCAATTAATATTTGGGCAGCAAAGTTGCCATCCACTTTGGATTGAATTGTTTTGTTTTAAAGAAACATGCACTGGTGCACAAGCTGGAGGGCAAGCTACATTGAAGCTATTGTTGAATTTACAATTGAACAAAAGACCAACTCACGGGCCATAGGGAATCAACACGCTGCAACAGGCAATGAGGTCCAACACGCGCCCAAGAGGCTTGGAGAAGCAGACTTCAAATTGGAGTGCGTCCCGTTTTTTTTTCTTTTTGAGAGAAATGGGCATTGGGGCCCATAGGAAATAAAAAAAAAGGGAAGTCCAGCCTTTTCACATGTTTACGAAGAGGTGCAACAAAAGAAGAGAACATCTTCATTCCAGCTGGTCCAACACCTAAAGGAGGAAATCATCTTTTCATTTCTTTGCCAGCAGCAGTGCTGATGGGCTAGAGAGGTTGTTACGGTGCTTAAAAAAAAACACGCTGGATTCAATTTGTCCATGAATTGGCAGTCGTCCAACCTTTACATGAGCAGAAGTCCAGCAGCTTTGAAGGAGAGGTGCAGCCCATGAGTGAAAAAAAGGTGTGAGCTTGGAGAAAAAGGAGGTCCAATAAGCAAAGTGGTGAGCTTCCAACAGGCCTTCTCGGTGCAACCAGTGATTCACTTGGTGCTTGGAGGGGTGCGGATTCAACTAACAAAAAAGCCAACCTTCATTTTATATAGACACGCAACCCTAGGTGGGGACATATTTCCTAGAGCCAGTCGTCACCTTCACTAAGCTTTCTTGGAGCATTTTTATTTCAATTTGGAGAAATGGGTAGCATACAGTTTCAGGATTTAGGATGAAATTTAGAAGCACATTTATCTTTTCCAATTATTAATTTCAATTTGTTGTGATTTCACTCTTTGCTTATTTTTCATTTTGTTGCTGCAACTTTTGATTAAATGCACGGCTGTAGCTGCCGACAAACAGTTCTCTTTACTTTGCTTTTTGCTTGTGAATGTTTACTGGGAATGAAGCTTGAAAAGGTGATTCATGGTTTTGGCTTTGGTGGAATGAAATGACACACTCATTAATTAAGTCTGCAACGTTGGTTTTGGTAGGAAATAAAAAAAAAAGAATGTCCAGCTTGCCTTTAGCTTTTGAACGTTTAGTTCAATCAGATGCATTCATTTTTATTAGATGAGGAAACAGTGATTGATTGGAGAGGTGTTACGGCCAGAACATGTGCATTTCTATATTTCAAAAGTCTTGCATTTAAATACTCTCAACATTTTCTTTTTGCATTTAATACCTTTGATCCAGCAAGGGAAGCATGCAATTTACATTCAATTTGAAGATGTCTTGTCACGGCTGCAGCTCATATGGAGAAGCACATTCAATTTTTCTCTTTTTAAGTAAAGCGTGATTAGATGTTTATATTGGCTGGAGAAGGCATTCGACTGCCAAGTTTGGTTTCTTTCATGTCATTTCCTTTAATCTTCCTTGAATGAAAATTTGGTGAACACGTGGTCTTCCTTTTGTTTGAGAAAAACTTTGGCTGATTCAAAAAGGAGAGGCACTTATTTCCATTTGGCTTGTACACATTAAAAGCCACACACACTTAAGATTTCATATATTTTTTTTCTGGATTTTCATTTTGGAATAGTCACGGTCTCGGGATAGAAAATTGGTGTAGCATTTTGAACATTGGGAGAGTAATTTTAACCCTTTGAGAAATGACGTGTTGAAGGTTGGTGTGCAAGGACCTCGCGGCTAAAGAGTCATATTCTAGAAGCATTTATGATTTCAATTTCCTTGGGTAGAAGCATTTTTAGTAGTGATAATTGGACTGCCATGCTGGCTTAAATTAACTTGGTTGGTCATTAACGATATTCCATTGTTTCCTTGAGATTGCTGGATTGTGATTGTGTTTGCCACTCTAACTTGGTTAATGTGAAATCTATTTTTGCACTTGCAATTGGGTATACGCTTAGTTGCCCAGTTGGTGTTTTGTCTTCGCTTAGTTGATGAAACAGCATGGTGTAAATTGGATTACATGTTAACATTGTGTTCGCTTAGTTCACTTTTAGGAAAACATAATTAGCCTTCGCTTAGTTGGTTAATTGTGTTGGATTAGAGGTTAGAGTAGCTCCTTTATTGTGTTAGTCTGTGATTGGAAGCATAGTAATTAAGTTAATGACTGACTGTTTTCATTCTGTCTTTGAACTAGTTTTTACATCTGAGTTTGCATCTCTGTTTGCATTCGTGTCTTAATTTAGTTCTTTTGCATTCACAAAACCTCACAAACCCCCCGCCACTTCGTGTTAGACCTGATTCTGAACCGTAGTTGGTCCTTGAGAGACGACCTAGGAGTCACTTCCTAGTTATGCTGCATTTCTCATATGCAATCAAATTTGTATGGGCCGCGACACTTCTCACCTATATTGAGTGATGGAATAGCATAGTGAAAACACCATACCTGCAGTAGTGAGATTCGTGTCGATCAATAACAACAACCTCCATTGAGAGAAGCTAAAGTTGCATCTAAAAAAATTCCTTTTCCTATTTCAATTTTCATTAAAGCCTTGCTTGGACCAATCTGATTTTCTAAATTTGGCTAATTTAGTTACACGTATTAGCCAATTCGGTTTTATATTAGTAACTGATTAAGTCACCAATGTTTGGCTAATTGATTCACTGAATCATATAGTGTGGATTAAGTTCTAATTGTTCTTTCAATTTGGAACCAATTTTTCTTCAACTTGTCCTGCATTGTATCAGTCTACTAAAGTGGTCATTGCACTCAATTCCCAAATTCTATGTTTGATTAACATTGATTAATATACAATTGCAATTATCTGGAAATTATTTTATAGTTAACTACAATAGTATCATCAAGCTTCTTGTGAGAGACAATGTGCAAACAATGAAAAGGAAACTGAATGTGCATCAATCGTGACTTTCAACGCGGTCAAATAGCAAAAGTAAACGACAGCAAGATACGTTATGCAGTAGCAAACAATGCTCCAGAAGATTTAAACCTTAGAGTGCAAAGGGTAAGTGATGAGCCAATATTTTCTTGACTTCACTTAGATTATTGTACTACATTTAATTAGGGAATTGTGCTTGAATGTCCACTATTTCCCCAATTTTTCTAATTGTGCATGATTTGGCCAGTAATTCTAATTTTAATTAACTTGAATTATTTAAGGCTAATTATTGTCATTATTAATTGAAGGGAATTTTTGAAGGTATATTTTGGGACATTAAACAGCTGTCACATCATTCTTCACTTGCCACATCAGCATTTTAGTTTAGAATTAAATTGTAAATTCGTAGTTAGTGAATATTGGACCAGATATACATTTTTTGGACAGATTTAGGGTTTGGGCCCATTTTTAGGCAGAATTAGAAAAGGCCCATTTGTAGGCTGACTTAGGTTTTAGTGCCCATGAGGGGGCGAACCTCACTACTCTACCACACTCTCTCATTTACGTTTTTGGCTTGTTCTTGGATAGATGAGAGCTCTTCAAGTTTAGGTTCCATCACAATTTGTGTTTTCCTATTTCTTCTTCATTGTATTGAATTCGAATTTGGTTTTAATTTTATTCTCCATTTTCGTTTCTATCTCAACACTTGCGTTCTCCAATTTAAATTTCGTTTTCCATTTGGTTCCAACATTCATTTTCGTTTATGCACTTTGGTTTCAATTCCATTTTGTTTTCTTAGTTTGATTGTTGCATTTAATTTCGTATTCTGCTACATTCCAGTATTTGAGTTTCAATTTTGTTTTAGGATTAAGGTTTTCGTTTATGGGTTTTCACTTTCTACAATGGGGTTCGTTTTTTAATGTGCAATTTTGTTTAGAATATGTTTCAATTGCATTTTTATTGTTCCAGTTTCATTTGTGCATTTGAAGTTTGTGTTTGTAGTTGTTGTTTGTTTTCCCTTACTGTTCTAGTTTAGTGCTTGCGTTTTTAATGCTTGGTTCTGTTTTGAATTCGTGTTAATCGAAGTTTAATCGGTTTGGTTTGATCATTAGCGATGCTGCAGCGTTTTCCTTGAGATTTCTAGGTATTAAATGTAAATTTGTTGCACTTCACCTTGCATTTCATTGAATTTTTTGTGCATTGGAGATTAGAACATGCTTAGTGGTCTAATTTGGGTTAATTATCGTTTAGTTAATTAATCTCTTCAGTGCAGGATTGATTAAATGTATGTAATCTGTTTGCTTAATTAGATTTTAGGAAAACCCAATTAATCTTCGCTTAGTTGATTGATTGGTGTTGGAATAGGGTGAGAGTAGTGATTAATAGATTGTTAATCAGGGATTGGAAGTGTTGTAACCGTGCTAATGACTAAATTGTCTTTGAATTGTGTAAAATTCGTGTTTTGGTTTGTTAATTTCTAGTTCAAAAATTGTCCAATTCCCCCCCCCCCCCGATAACGGTTGAAATACCGTTATTTTTATACTTACTTTTGACACTAAACACACCCTTTGTGACCGAGAAACTAGCTTGAAATCATGTTTTTTTGCTTAAGTTAGAAAATAAGAGAGTTGAAGGTAGTATTATTGGTATTATGCTTGGTTTTCCTTGTTTTGGCAGGAATTAACATGAATTAGATGAAAGAAGTTGAAGTAGTAAGGAGTTGGACTTAAGAGAAGTTGGAAAAGTGCATAAAAGAAGAATCGCAGCTGGCGTTGAGCGCCATTTTCGTCGTTAAGCGCTATCCTTGCTGTTGAGTTCTCTGGACGACACTTAAGCGTCAACGCTGAGGGGAAAAACAAGTGTCGCAACTGTAAGACCCGTATAAATAAAATAATTACTTACTTTAAGTATTTTATTTTGTGAAATTAGATAATAATTTTGATGTGAAACGTTGTTGAGAAATATTTAAGGAGGGTAGAAAAATTAAATTAATATTGATTTTTTTTTTAATTTTCAAAAAACTTGAAAACGTATGTAAGTATAATTGTTTGCGCTATTTTATCGACGGATGGAGTCGGGTGTAGTGGTGATTGTGTGTGTGGATGGGAGGGTTATGTGCTTGGTCTCAAGTTCAAACCCTTCCAAGTCCAAAATA
The DNA here is from genome assembly GCF_000741045.1 of Vigna radiata var. radiata. Taxonomy (NCBI): domain Eukaryota; kingdom Viridiplantae; phylum Streptophyta; class Magnoliopsida; order Fabales; family Fabaceae; genus Vigna; species Vigna radiata. The sequence continues at coordinate 315,448 of NW_014541973.1, read as the reverse complement.
ACAATTAGCTATTTTTAATTTTCCACCATGGCATGTGGGTCCCACCATGAGGTAAGAAAGATGAAATCAAATGCATGTGGCCATGAATTTTGGGTAGTAACGTGGAATTGTTGGTGTGGTACGTCAAGAAGGTTATTTGCTCCATTCCTTGATGGGTTTCATGCATTAAATGATGAGAAAGAAAGGTGTACTAGGTAATATTATTTTAATACATTTGTGCATGTGTTTTGTAAGAGAAGTGGAGAATTTAGTTCTCTTTCACGTTATTTTAAGGGTTGCACCATGTATTGCTTTTAGTTCATTTTATATGTTTCATTTTGAATGGTTGAAAAGTCAAACTTAAAGCAAAAGTTGGGTGCCTTAGTGAAACGATCCAGAGGAGGAGAGTTGCCTTCCATTGGGTTACTTTTCTATCTCATATACGTTAAGAAGATTGCTTTGGTTCTATGGGTTTTATTTCTTTTTCCACTTTGCATGGTTGGGCACTTATTTTCTAGACTTAGGAAACTTGGTAAGAGACCTTAGAGTTTCTTGAGGAGGTTAATCATTGCATTAAAAATTGTAGGCTACATAAATGAATATTATGGAAGCACTTTAACACACTTTAAAACTATCATTTATACTCATTAAAGTGGAGTTAGAATCTGAAATGAGTTGTGTAGGATGACCTTGGGAATACCCTTGAGTGGTTGGTTAAGGGTTAATGTAAGGTGTAGAGTTAATTCCACTTAAGTGTGAAAGTTTAAGTTAGTGAGGTTGTAATTCAACCATTTTGGAAATGAAACATGGAGAGAGAGAGTCGTGAGATTGAATGGAGAGATACACTTCATTGTAGAACAACCAACTTTGTGAGAGAAAAGGAAGAGCCACCCAACCTTGGTGTCTTAGTCGTGACTTAAAGGAAGCTTAGAGGATGAAAGCTTGATGTGTCTAGTGAAGGGCGAAAACCTAAGAACTTTGGAAGATAGCTTGGAACTAGAGGTAAGGGGTTTAACTTGGGATATAATATAGTGTATGATGGGTAGAAGGTAATATGATAATATTGATGCATGCTTCCTTTCTTTTGTGTTGAGATTAATGTTAACATGTTGATGCATGCTCTCTCTTTTTGTGTTTAGCTTCATGTGTTGTTGTATGGAGAATGATTATTTTCATGCATTTTCAAAATTGGGTTGTGAAGGGGTATACTTTGGGTGATATATATATATATATATATATATATATATATATATATATATATTGATTTCATGTGACACCCGGGCACTGACGAAGGCGGGGAGTGATCGTCGGTGCAAGAGGCATGGTGCAGGGGGCACGAACAAGGAGCGGCTCCTGGCAGGCTTCTAGTGGAAGGGGTACATGGACGAATCGAACATACATCGGAATGAGAGGGATCTAGAGACTGTATAGGTATGGGACTATACGGTTGAAGGATAGCTTAAAGGAATTGATTTGGCTACTCATATCACGAAAATGCATTTGCTTTTCGGTAGCCTAACCCATAAGAACTCCATGGTTAAGTGTGCTTAGCCTAGAGTAATTCTGGGATGGGAAACCTTCCGGGAAGTCTTCCCGGAAAGTGTGCAAGTGAGGATAAAACACACTGGAAAGCCTCGTGGTGATGTGTGGGGGCAGTCAACAGTCCCTATAAGTTGTTGGGACGTTACAGCAGCCACCGCTGAGCGACACTTATACCGTGGACCGCCAGTTTCTTTAGTGAGTTCACTGCCACGCGCCTGGGCGTCAACGCTGAGCAATATTTCTAAGTGTTGCACCTACCATTGAGCGTTGTCAGCGTGGGCCTGGGCCAGTTTCCTGTTATTTTTATGAGCTATTTAAGGATTTTGTGGACCTATAGGGTCTATCTTTTGGCATAAGGAGACGCAGAAACACTTTTGTCACCCCTCGGAGGCGGATTTTGGATGCAAAAGCTGCAATCTAAAATTTCTAGGGTTCTATCTTTCATTCTTTTCATATAGTTTCATTATGTCTATGGTGAACTAAACCTCCATTGTTGTTGGGGGAAACGATGTAATCCTTTTAAACTCTCGTGTATTGAATTAATTCCTTATAATATATGCTTTACTTCATTAATTGTTAGAGTTTTTCCTCTATACTCTATGCATGCTTTGTTTAACTCATTCAATTGCATGATCATTGATTTTGTCGATATGGACACATACGGGGAAACCTAGACTTGGGGAAATTCTCTCGGGAGCAATATTACCTAAACATAGGGATAAGAGGACCGATTGCCTTTAAGCTTCTGTGCGAATGTAATGCATGAATAATTGCTGGGGATACAAGACATGGTGAACTAGTAATTAGGAGTAGGCTTTCTTCACCGAGACATCGAGTTTAAGGTAATTTGGAAAGTGGCATTAACATTAATGCAGGAGTTGAATTTGTAAATACTGATTTTCGTTTCTCAAGTCTTAAATAATCAACAAATCACATTACTGTCTACGCCAATGAGTCTCTAGGGAAAACAATACTTAGTCTTACCATTTATATTACTTGATACGATTCGGTATACTTGTCGGAGTCTTAACAAGTCTCTAGGGAAAATGATACTTGGCTTTACCGATTATATTACTTGATACGATTCGGTACACTTGCTGGAGTCTTAATAAGTTTTTGATGCCGTTGTCGGGGACTCGTGGTTTAACTATTCGATTTGTGTGCTTATTGATTAACTTTGACTTGATTTTTGATTTTATTTTGTTTTCGTTTTGATCTAATAATTGCTTTCTAGGGTTTTGTTTTCTTGTGTATGCAAGGTACAGTTCTCACTAGAAGCAAGAAAACATCTAAACCTCTTCTTGAAGGACTAGACGAAAGTAGAAGAAGGAGGAGGATCCGAACATCTACAATGTTAGACGCACTGAAGAAATGGCTGGAGAGAATAATGTTAGACGCACTCTGGCAGATTACACAATAGTAGTTAGCCCTTACCACTTTAACTGCATTACTAGACTGAGCGTCAATGCTACAAATATGGAAGTGAAGCCGGCATGGATACAATTGGTGAAGAGCAACCAATTTAATGGACTGCCTCATGAAAGTCCATATGAACATTTGACCACATTCAATGAGATTTGCAACACTGTGAAGATCAATGGTGTGCCAGATGACACTATAAAGCTTAGTTTGTTTCCTTTCTCATTGGGAGGCAATGTTAAGCTATGGTTGAATTCTTTCCCGGAGGATAGCTTTACTGAATGGGAGGTCATGGTAGCAAATTTCATGAAAAGTACTTCCCACAGTCGAAAATCAACAAAGGTAGGCAAGAAATTTCTTCTTTTAGGCAGGCCATGGAAGAAACTCTAGGTCAAGCGTGGGATAGATACAAGAGCTTGCCGAGGAAGACACCTACACATGGATTTGACGAAGCGGCGATAGTCATTCTTTTCCTTGGAGGACTTGGTTCACAAACCAAAATGATGTTGGATGCCTTAGCTGGAGGTAATATAAAGTGCAAGACTCCAGAGGAAGCCTACAAATTGATTGACAACATGGCTACCAATGATAACGAGATGCATAGTGAAAGAGGAGCTCAACCTCAACAGAAAGGAGTCCTACATTTACAATCTCAGGATGCCTTGCTCGCACAAAATAAAATTATAACTCAACATTTGTAGAATTTGACGAAGACACTCGCTCAATTACCAAAGGAGCTGCAGAATGTTTCACAAGTTCAACAGAAACTCTGTGAATTATGTGGTGGTGATCATATCAATGGTCAATGTGTTTTTCCAGTGAAGGCCCAAGAAGACGTCAACTATATGGGCAATCAATTCCAATTTCGCCAAGGTAATTTTAACCAAGGATGGAAACCTCATCCAAGCATGGGTCAAGGTCAAAGTGGACAATCTGGGCAAGCGGGACAATTCAATAGACCACCGCAGCAGCAATCATAATAGTAACAAATATCTGCTTTAACTGACAGAACTTCAAAGCTTGAAGAAACGCTTCAACAATTTATACAGGTGACTATCTCCAATCATAAGAGTACTGAAGCTGCTATCAGAAATTTGAAGATGCAGGTCGGTCAGCTGGCCAAGAACATGGAAGATAAAGCTGAAAATCAGTTATGGGCTAATACTGAGGCTAACCCTAAAGAGGAGTGTAAAGCTATTGTAAGTATAGGTAATGAGAGGGTGGAGGAGAGCGGAGAAAAAGTTGAGTTAGAGAAGAGAGAAGAAAGAATAAGTGAGGTTGAGAGGAAAGAGAAAAAAAAAGAAGAGGGGAGAGAAAAAAATTGAGAAAATTGAAAAGATTCTTCCTTACCCTAAGGAGTGTTGTTGAAAAAAGAATGGCTTAGTTTCAACACCAAGAGGGGGGGTAAATTGGTGAGGTTCAAAAATCAGAGTCGTTTTCAAATCTTTTTCGCAAAGTATTAACCTTTCAAAGTTTTCTTGAAACCCAAGGAAAAAGATAAATCAATGCAGTGGAAAAGTAAAGTTGACCTTGCAGAAAGTAAAGTTGACTTAAAGTAAAGAGTTCAGGGATAGAGAAAATCAAACACAGTTTTTATACTGGTTCAACCCAATGCCTACATCCAATGTCCTTCCACAACCAGGAAGCCAATGCACTATATTAGTCAAGGTTTTTACTCAAGATTTCTATAGAGACCTCCACATCAAAAGTATAGACAATCTCTCTAACCCTCTAACTAAAAGTATAGGCAGCAACACAAAGATTTGCAGCAAGATATCCCCTTTTCTGCAATCTTCAACCCACTTTGAACAATCCTCAAAGTGTCCAGAACTTCCACAAGTTCTCTTCATATAATCCCAACAGGGCAGTCCAATCTTCAATAGATTGACAAAAGTCTTGATCAATATGATGAACACCAGTAATGCAGATTTTGATCAAACAGTAAGCGCAAATCACTTCCTCCGAAAGAAACTCTTCAAAGAAAGATCTTCACCGTCTTCTTGATGAGTTCTTGGAGCATTTTTAGAGAGATCACAATTTGAAATAACAGAATGAAATTGTTAGAATAGTCAAAGTCTATGTGAATTACAAAATCACGTCTATTTATAGTTTTCTATGAAACAAACGCTCCTGTAGTCGACTTTGCCACTAATGTAGTCGACTGTCACCAGACAGTTATAACAGTTAAAATAATTAGCAGTAGTCAAACCAACCAAATTGATTACACATTTAATTCAGTTGACTTGTAATTAATGCTTGAACGCAAAATCAAAATATAGTCGTTATAGTTCACCAACATTAACAAAATTTCAAAACATAACTAACTAAGTCGAATTCCCTACGCATGCAGTCGACTATAACACTTCAAATCAGTTTTGAAAATCTTTTCATTGCAAAATTACTCACAACACTGTTTTTGAAAATCCATGCAAAGTCATGAGTTTTAATCGACTCACTTCATAATGAAGTCGACTTAAAACTTACAGTTTTGCCACACAATAAAACTTCAACTAAGTGCATGCGGTTTTCTTTTCTAAAACATGTGTTATGCAATCATAAATGATGTATCATTTAGAAAATATGTGAATATGCATACATATACGAAAATCAAGACAAACATGTTCTTCAAGATTTCATACACAATAAAGATTTGAACATGTAACACATATCAATACGTGTGTTATTAATAATGTGTTGTCATCATAAAAAACCAGAACACTTTGAGATTAAGGTTTAGCTAAACCAGTGCTTTCCTTATCAACAATCTCAATAAGTGTGAAAAAATTGATAAAGAGAAGCAATATGAGCATTTTAAGGAGATCTTCAAGCAATTGGAGATTACTATGCCTTTGACTGAAGCATTGCAGCAAATTCCTGCTTATGCAAAGCACATGACGCAGTTCCTCTAAAAGAAGAGATATTTTGATGAGGAAACTATTGATGTACAGGGTGAATGTAGTGCTATTTTGAAGAAAGCACTTCCTTTGAAAGTTGAAGATCTAGGAAGCTTTATTATTCCTTTCATCATTGGGAACGTTAAAATAGGGAAAGCCCTAATTGATTTAGGGTCAAGCATTAATTTGATGCCCTTATCGGTGTTAGAAAGGATTGATGTTCTTAAAGTCAAGTCTACAAAGGTTACTTTGCAAATGGCGAATGGATCTACCAAGAAACCCTATGGTGTAGCAGAAGATGTTGTGGTTTGTATAGATAAACTTGAATTCCTGGTTGATTTTGTGGTGATGGAGATGGAGGAAGATGAGAAGATCCCGATTATTCTTGGAAGGCCATTCATGAAAACGGAAAAGTAGTCATCAATGTGGATGATGGGACTATAGAGCTTAAAGACCAAGAAAAGGAGGTGATCTTTAATGTCTTCAATGCGGAGCAGCAGATTCAAGAAAAGATGACTAATCACAAAGTTGTATATAAAGATACACCAGTGACTAGTCCTAAAGCTATCAAGTCGGTCATCAAAGGTAAAAATTGTTTCTTGTCACAGGTTAGGGAAGAAGAAAAAGATGACAAAGGGAAGATGGTTCATCATGATTCGGTGGATGAACAACTCAAACTTGGCGCACCTGTAAGATTCAAGAACAAGTTGTGGGTTGTGAAAGATTTTAAAGAGAATGGAGTGATAGAGATTCAAGCTCCATATTCAAGAAGAGTCAAAGAGGTGGACAAAAAGCATTTGATGAGTTGGTGTGATGAAATCAAGAGGAACATCAACATTGAAGATGGAACTTGAGCTTTATTGGGTCAAGCTAGTGATGTTAAAAGAGCGCTTGCTTAAAGGCACCCCATTGATTTAAAAACTTTGAATTTCATGGATTTATTTATTTTGGTGATGTATTTTAAACTTTAGTTTATATTTTGTTATTTGGTTATGAGCCTGCTATGGCACAGCATCTACTGGTGGATTCTAGGTGATTAAGTATCTACTAAAGGATACTGGGCTTTTATACACCTACTAATGGGTGTTGGTGAGAAGTTGTTCGTCTATTGAAGGATGTTGGAGGATTCATGGTTCAGGCTCATGACGTTAAACAAGCGCTAACTAGGAGGCAACCCAGTTTTCTAAACCCTTATCTTTATGTGTTTTGTTTTATTTTTGTTCTATTGTGCATTGTGTTTGTTGAATTGATGAATGTTTGAGGGGTGTAGAGAGTTGATTTGTTTTGACTAAGAGTTTGTGTGAGTGGGGTGGAAAATACATGAAATTTTGAAAAATTAAGAGTTGAAGCTGAGGGGCCATGTCTAAGGACGCTTAGGGCAAGCAAGAAAAGAGGATAAAGTGAGTCACGCATGTCGTTCAGCGCCAGTCTGGGGCACTGAGCGCGACTTTTGTCAGATTAGGTTTTAAGTTAAATTGGGCTTAGCGTAAGTTTTGCCCATTAGACACTTTTGCTACCCTAAGTCTCGCCCTAGCCGCCACTCTTAGTTTTAACTCATTCCAGCCACTCCAAAACACTCTCCAAAGGTTCTCTCTTCACTTTCCTCTTCATCCTCCTACATTAAACCCTTTCTCCACCCATTTTTCATCACTTTTCCATCTAAGTTTGGGGTTTGTTGTGAGCATTGTTGTTAGGGTTTGGTCTCCTCAATTTCATTTGGCATTCTTCACACATTGTGCATCTTTGACCAAGTAAGAACATGTATTTTTCATTTGAAAGCAATTTATGGCATGATTCTTGATGAATGTTGTTGTCTTTCTGCAGAAGTTGTTTTTCTGTTTGCTGGCCATCTGCGTGTTGTTTAGTTGGATGGTTTTTGTTGCAGGTGACGTTGAGGGCCCCTATTTTGCCCTCAGTGGTGATGAGAAGAGTGTGTTTGGAAGTTGTTTTACTATTCAAGTATTGATGCTTGATAATGTTTTTGGTTGTTTTGTGAATCTTTTTGATGCAAGGATGACCTCCTCATCTGGAAAGAGGATTAAAACCGTGGGACACAAGAGGAAAGAGTTGTAGTGTGTTTATTCCAACAAGTTCCTCTCTTATTTGAATGGATGGAGAGAAAAGTCTAAAATCGAAGACTTTGGATGGAGAGAAAAGTGGGGTTGATTGATGGGCTGTCGCGGCCCATACAAATTAATTGCATATTAGGATTGCAGTATAGACTAGGAAGTGACTCCTAGGTCGTCTCTCAAGGACCAAACTGTGGTTCGGGAATCAGGTCAAACACAAAGTGGGGGGGG
>NW_014541973.1:292839-307160 GCF_000741045.1 Vigna radiata var. radiata | reverse complement strand
AAGGACCAAACTGTGGTTCGAGAATCAGGTCAAACACAAAGGGGGGGGGGGGGGGTTTGAAAGTGATTTTTGTGAATGCAAAAAGACAAATTAAAAGTTGAAAATTACACACAATCAAACATAATTAAAAACATTAAAATAAATGAAAAAGTATGAAAGACCGAACGGTCCTACAAATGACCGAACGGTTCTACATTGGGACAGAACGATCTCTAAAGCAAGTGAGAAAATTAGAAATGCAACACAATAAAGAAAACTGACAAAGTAAACATCATAGTGAACAGAAACAATAAACTAAACTTAACAGACAACATGAAAATAATAAATTAATTGATCCTAAAACAAGATGCATAAACTAACTTAACTTGCAGAAAATAGGAAACACTTAATTAAAAATGAANTGCANATATGAACCAAATTAAATGCAATAAATAATTGAGAAAACACACAACCCATTTGAAATGCAATTACTAAAATAAACCAAGTGACTAAGCTGCTTCCAAAGTTTGAAAACGTCGTGCTTCTTTTCCAAGAAAATCACCGCATGCAATTTAATTCAACATTTTTTCTTCAAAAATAAATGAATGCAAAGAAAAGGTATTTAGTCACCGTGGGATTCGTTTTCTCCAAGCAAACACAAGAAAATAAGCAAATCACCGCACACACCATTTCTACCCAAGATATCANCGTGCAACTTCAATAAATGTTATTCTACTTTAATATTTAATTACCGTGCAACACTCCTAAGCAATTGAAAGTAAACCATGCTATGAAATTAAAATAAAACAAAGTAACGTGTTTCTCCAAGGATTCAAAAAGAAATTAGCATAAAAGCATGTGCCACCAGCAGCTTAAAACGAAAATGCACCAAGCTTCTCCATGAATAAAAAAATTAAAGCATAGCGAACAAGTGCAGCTGGACAGCACCTTCACCCATAGCCTCCCATCTCAATTCCAAGAAATGTGTTCCAGCCTCTCCCAAAATAATGTTGCAGCCAGAAAACCGAGAGCCTCCAGAAGTGTGTCGGCTCCTAGGAATCCCTCCTCGGTTTCTCTGTTCCTTCAACTTTGCTGGGCCCCCCTTTTTTTGTGACGTGTCCAGCCCATTTGCATTTTTAAAAAGCCAAAAACGGTGCCTTGTGTTTCTACTACTGGANGTGTTTGTTGCTTCATCAACGTTGCTGGCCCATTTCTAATGTGAGTGCTACCTTCTANTCAAGACCGTGACAGCAGCGTGATGCTCTCTGTGTGAGCTTCCTTTCAGTTGCTGGACTTGGAGAGCTGCTGTCAAAACTGCATGATGCACCTCCTCTTTCATTCCACCACCGCTGGTTGCTATTCTGTTGGGCCGTGTAGACGTGTTTGCACCAAAGAAAATAGATGCAGCTTGTGCAGTCCATGTGGAAGCTGTTGCTGGTGAGTAAAGAAACATGTTGGGCTGCAACGTGTTGCTGTTTACTTTGGGCTGATGGATGCATGGGAGCTGGAACGTTGCAGGCCTTGATATGTTGCTTTTTCTGCCTTCTTCAAAACTGGACGTTGCTAGTGTGAAGGTTGTGGACCGAGGCTGCTGCAATGTGGGAGCAAGGAGGTGGCGTGCTGCTATTGCCAACTGGGCCGTGGAGTTGCTACATGGGCCGTGAAGTTGCTACATGGGCCGTGAGGGCTGGAAACCTCTGGAGGTGCAAAGTTAACGTGGGCTGCTGCTTTTCTCCAAGCACCTCCAATTGCTGTTACGTAGGCTTGCCGGACGCTGATGGAGCTGGCGCGTTGATTCCCTGTGGCCCGTTGCAGCTCTTTCTCCAAATGAAGAATGCAGTAGCGTGTTGAGGCAGCTCTCCTGCTTCTGGACGTGTGATTCTCTTCTTCAAGCTGAACGTGTGTGTTGCTTTTTCTACTGGGCTGTGAAGCTTGTGCTCTTCAATGTACACGTTGCAGCTCAAGACCATGACACCTCCAAGCCCAAATGTGTGTTGCTTGAAAGCAGCTGGAACGTGAAGTGTGGATTGGAGGACTTGCTTTGCTGTACCGTGAAGAAGGCTGGAACGTGGCTGTTGCACCTCCTTGTGCACATGGGCCGTAACAGCACTCTNCAGCCCAACTCCTTGCTGCCAGCTGCTGGATATAACCCATAATTGCTGCCATTGCACCATGTGTTGGATGTGNAGGCCGTGTGAAGGCTGCAAAGCCTGCCCTTTGCTAGATGCTGCTGTTGCTTATTTTATTTGGAATGAAGCTCTTCACGCTGCACCATTTCTTAAGAGCTTAGAGTCGTGTGCTTCAATAAAAATAGAAAGATGGGCAAGGCCGTGATTCTCCAATTTCTTCAAATTTTAATTGCCATCCACACCCCTCAATTACAAAATCCACACCTTCTCTCTNACTTAAGTTTATTTTTACCTCCAGATGTCCCAAGTTGTATTTCCAAAATTTTCCCTGAAAATAATAATGCAAATAATTAGCTCAGAATATTCAAATTAATTAAAATTAGAATTTCCGGTCAAAATAAGCACAATTAGCAAAAACGGGAAAATACCGGACATTTAAGCACAATTCCCTGATTAATTCTAGCACAAGAAACTAAGTGAAATCAATAAAATATCGACTCATCATTGATACCAACCTTGGCCCCGCAATTTGGAAGGGAATTGGAAAGGAGAGAATGGGAGAATGTAGCTTCTTATCCAACACCAGCAAACATAGCGATTGTCAAAGAATTCTATGCTAAGGCAAGGGAAATTGGTAACAGTAAGAGAGAAGCCTACACTAGTTATGTGAGAGGGAAGATCATTCACTATGATCTGGTCACTATAAACAGGTTTCTTAACACTGAGTGGGCTGGTGAACAGTGTCAGTATGCACTGACTTTGGAGGAAGGAGCTAACTATGAGGCACCCATTCAGAGAGAACTTTGTATGTGCCTGGAGGACGCTTTCAGAGGAACAGGAATGAGGCACCCATTCATATTAGGAGGTCTTATTTGACTCCTATGGCGAAAAACTGGATGGCCTTCACTCATGCAAACATTCAGCCATGTTCTAACGTGTAAGTGCATTAAATATTAACATTGGGTAGGTGATAACTGATCAAATTAAATCTTGTGTCAGTGTTGTGAACACCAAAGCGCCTCTGGGACACCCATCTTTGATCACACATCTTTGTGAGATAGCTAGAGCAAATACCTCCACACTGCCGATGGAGAGACCAAGGAAGGAGATTGATGCTTCCTACTACACCTAGTATTGCGTGCTGGATGAGGCGGGCCAACCTATGCTACCACCACATCCTAAAGTTCATAGGAGGGGACCACTACCAGCATAGGATCAGCCTCGGAATGTTGAGCCCTTTCAGATGAGGGACATGTATATGTCCCTGAGGGAGGCGAGGATGTAGGCATTGGACAGAAGGCAGGTTGCCACTACAGAGATGATTATAGGGTTGTATGATACACCTCCTACATGACAGTGGATGATGGAGGAGTTTAACACCTGTGTGGGTGGCCAGAGGATCAGGCACAAGCTAGTGGATCTGGAGCAGTTGAAGCTGCAGCCATGGATGATGATGATGAAGATGATGATGATGAAGATAGTGATGACGAAAAAGATGAGGAAGAGGAAGACGACAAAGAGGAGGATGAGGATTCAGATGACAGTCAAGGATAAGGATAACATTTACTGATGAATGTTATTGGCAATAGAACAAGATCTTTCTTATCTTTGTTTTGTTTGTTGAACTTTATTTACTTTTGTTTTTAGAATAGGTGTTGATGTACTTGGTCTAAAACTATATTTGATGCAATGGTTTGATAATGTTGTGTTGTGTGCTGAGTTGTGCATGATGATGCTTTTATATTGATTAATGATGAGATGATATATGAGATGTTGATATACAGGTGGTGGTTCATGAATTATGTGAACAGATGCATGATGTTATGATTGTGATTATGATACTGAGCAGGATGTGTAACTGAGATATCTGGAACTTGGAATTAGCTTGTACGTGAGGTTTTGAACTTTAGAGTTTTGTTGTGAATGATTGCTATCTCTTTGAAAGCATGAATGATTTTGCCTAGGTTTCTAAGATTGAAATACTTGTTTATTTGGTTTATATTATAAATGCTTTATTTCATTAGTTGTTAGGGTTTTTCCTCTATACTCTATGCTTGCTTTGGTTAACTCATTCATTAGCATGATAATTGATTTTGTTGATATGGACACATACGGGGAAATTTAGATCTGGGAATCTCTCCCAAAAGCAGTACTGCCTAGACATAGGGATATGAGGGTTGGTTGCCTTTAAGCTTCTGTGCATATGTAATGCAGAATTAATTGCTAGGGAGACAGGACATTGTAAACTAGTAATTAAGGATAAGCCTTCTTCACCGAGACATCGGGTTTAAAGTAAATTAGAAAGTGGCATTAACATTAATGAAAGAAACAAATTCATAAATACATGAGAATGGATAGCACAAGTTGAAATCCCCAACAACATAATCATTCAATATTTTACAAATCAATCACCTGTGCATTCTTATTGTAATTGATCAAACACTTGCATTCATGTTTAATTTCTGCATTATAAACCAAATGATTTTGTTCTCAAGTCTTAATTAATCAAGAAATCACATGAATGTTTAGGCCGTGAGTCTCTAGGGAAAACAATATATTACTTGATACGATTCAGTACACTTTTTGGAGTCTTAACAGAGACTGAGAATAGCTTGAACAACCACATCCCCTACTCGTATATTAGGGAAGTCCACCCCGCTTGGTATTCGGGTGTGTGCGTAAGTAATGGAGAAAGGCAGTTGGAGTGGGAGTGAGGTCGAGGGTAGTGTAAATCACCACGAATGCTTGCATGTACGCCCAATCGTCCGGGTGAAGTTGTGATGGTGCCACGTTCAACTCCCTCAACACACCTATATGAAAGTCTTTGAATGGAAGTCGGACATACATCTCGTTGAACAGGAAGGCATACATGAAAAAGAAGTCATCACACCCGTCCCCCTTCCCATAGAACACCCACTCGTTCCCCTTGCACAACATCAATTTAATAAAGGAGACATCCTTAGGAGCCTTTAAGATGAAACTCCGTTACTCTAGCTGATTCTTCATGCGCGAAGCATGTTACGAACTCCCCTACATCATGGAATGGTTGAAAAACAGTTATTTTCATATGTCATTTTAGACCAAATTACTCCCTTTATTGCTTAGAATGAGCTTAGAATAAAGCGAAACTCAATAAATGAGTCAGTAGAGAGTCAAAAGTTGTTTTTACCGATATTATGCTTGTTTTGCATTGTTTTGTAGTATTTCTGGGGAAGTGAAGAATGGAGTTGAAGATGAAGGTCTTAGACTCAAGAAAAGTGAAGAAAAATGAAGAGAAGAAGAGTCTAGGAACCGCCCAGAGGCAAATTATACCGTTGGGCGGTCCAACGCGAGGAGGTGGCACCAGGCGTGGACGCTGGGCGGATTCGCGATTGGAGGCAAACCGCCGGGTGGTGAACCCTTGCCGTCGGGCGGTGGCGCGATTATGGGCGAACCGCTGGTAGGCATAAGTGTGACGCTGGGCGGTTGTCTGCTAGGCTTGGTCCTATTTTCTGTGACGCTCCTCAACTATAAATAGCCCTTTCGCCATTTCATTCTCATTCTTTTGACAGAAGAGGGCGGCCAGACCTAATTTCACTCTCTCGAGAGGATCTCTTGGATGCTTAGGCTCCTTTTCATCTTATCTAGGGTTTGCATTTCCATTCTTCATCCATTTTTCATCTAGGTTCACCATGACAATGGTGAACTAAACCCTTTTGTTGTTGGGGGAAACAATGTCATCTTTTAATACTCTCTTTTATTGAAACTCTTGTTTATTTATATGATTTTCATATGCGTTGACTATTAATTGTTGGGTTCTCATCTGTGCTTAAAGCTTTTATCGTTTAACTCATTCGATAATTGTTGTTTGTCTTTATTGATACAGGGACGTACAGTAATGTCATGAACTGGTGAGTATTCCTTGATTAAGCAATACCACCTAGGGATAGGAGTAGGGCGATCAATTGTTTTTGCTTCTGTTCTATAATGTGTTATTAATTGCTAGGAGAGGCTAGGGATAACAAGCCAGTAATTAGTAATAGGCCAAGAAAGTTTGCATAACAATTAGATAAGCAAGCAGTTTAAACAAGAAAAGTAGATAAGAGAGAGAGGATAAGATGAAATTGTAAACCCCCAACAACTTCATTCATCCATAGCCTTCTTCTTGTTGATTGAATCAAATACCTTTGCATGTTTATTTTGTGTTTCTTGCATCCGCAAAAATTAATCTTTCTTTACAAGTCTTACGATTTTAATTCACACGAACGATAAGGCCTTTCGAGTCTCTTAGGAAGAACGATATTGGGTTTTACCAATTATATTACTTGGAACGATCTGGTACACTTGCCAGTGAGTCAAGAAGTTTTTGGCGCCGTTGTTGGGGACTCGACGTTTACTTTTTCAAGTAGTGTGGATTGATTGAATTTGAATTGGTTGTAATTATTTTCATTTTATTTTGTTTAATCTTGTTTTATTTTATATTTTTTTCTGTAAAAGTGCTTTTAGGGTTTGTTTCTTGTGTATGCAGGAAGCAATACATACTAGTAGCAGAAAAGACCAACAACCTGTCTTAGAAGGGTTATCAAGAAGGGGGAGAAGGAGAAGCAGACGTCCTTCACGTGAGAGATCTCCCTCTCTTGAAATATTTTTGCAGTCTTCACTTGAGATTCCTGCACAAGACGCTGAGGAGATGGCGGACAAACCTCCTCCAAGACGTACACTAGGGGACGCAACAAACACAATGGGTCCCTTGAACTTCAATAGTATAACAATGTCAGTTGATAATGCAACAAACATGGTGATGAGCCCTACACTCATCTATTTAGTTCAAAGCAACCAATTTCACGGGTTGTCAAATGAGAATCCTTATAATCATTTGACCATCTTTGGTGAAATTTGAAATACCGTCAAGATGAACGGAGTTTCGGATGGCAGGGTCAGACTCAGCTTGTTTCCTTTCTTTCTTGGAGGAAACGCTAAAGATTGGTTGCATTCATTCCCTGAATGTACTTTCAGAAATTGGGAGCCTGTGGCAAAGCAATTTGTCACTAAATTCTTTTCACCTGCAAAGATCAATCAAGGGAAGCTAGAGATTTCTTCATTTAAACAAGGAAGGGAAGAAACTCTTGGACAGGCATGGAACAAATTTAAAGGCTTGTTGAGGAAGACCCCAGTCCATGGGTTTGATAGGACTTCATATTTACTTGCTTTCCTTGGAGGCCTGTGCATTCAGTCTAAGATGATGTTGGATGCTTCAACTAGAGGTAGTATAAACAGAAACACTGAGGACGAAGCTTATGATTTGATAGAAATTATGGCTGACAATGAAGAAACACATGGTGTGTGCGTTGATGTTGTTCAAGAAGTTGCGATGATACAAAATAATATAATCGCACAGTAGTGGGAGAAAGTGACAAGAACATTTGCTGATTTATCACAGGCAGTTATAGAAGCCTCAATTGCCCCGCAAAAGCTTCATTTCACACTTATTCAGAGAAGTGTAGAATCCAAAGAAACTTTTCAGAAAATTATGAAGAGAAGTGTATTTGTTGTTGATTGCGTGGAGAAAAGTAGGGGGAAAGAAGCATGTGAGATTGTTACTAGAAGTGGAAGAATTTTAAGAGAAAGAGAGGTTGAAAAAAAAGAAAGTGTCGAAGAAGAGAAGGGTCAAAGGGAGGAATGTGAGATAGAGAAAAATATGATGAACAAGAAACAGAAAGAAGAAGCTGAAAAATTCAAAGAGAAGGAGTATGAAAAACCACTGCCGTATCCAAAAATATATTCCAGAAAAGAGAAAGAGATACAATTTGAGCATTTTATGGAGATTTTCAAGAAATTGGAAATAACTATTCCATTCTCGGAGGCACTCCAGCAGATACCATCTTATTCAAAGTTTTTGAAAGAGATCATTACGAAAAAGAGAAAGTATTCTGAAAAAGAAACAATTGAGGTAGAAGGGAATTGCAGCGCTATCACCCAAAAGTCATTACCTCCTAAATCACCTGATCCAGGGAGCTTTACTATTCCTTGTACTATTGGAGAGTTAGAGGTTGGGAAAGCTTTGATTGATCTAGGAGCTAGTATAAATCTGATGCCTTTTTCCATGTTTAAAAAGATAAAAGGGTTAGAGATCAAACAAACAAGAATGGTTCTTCAATTAGCTGACAGATCCCTCAAATATCCTTATGGAGTTGCTGAAGATGTGATAGTCAAGGTTGATAAATTTTTATTTCCCGTGGACTTTGTTATTATGGAAATGGAAGAAAATGGAGATGCACCTTTAATTCTCGGACGACCCTTTATGAAAACTGCTAGAATTGTTATTGATGTTGAAAAGGGAAAGCTTAAAGTCCAGGTGCAAGATGAAGAGGTGAATTTTGATGTGTTTCAAGCAATGTCACATCCCAAAGATGACAAGTCATGCTTTCAGATTGACATTGTGGAAGAACTCTGTATGAATCAAGAAAATAGAGTTCGTAACGCATCCATGTTAGAAAGGACTTTGATCAACGAATGTGAGGATTTGAACGAAGAGGAGGATAAACTACAACAGATATGTGTTCAGGAATTGGAAGCACCAAAAGAAGTTCCACCAGAAAAAGCCCTTTTTGAGCAGACAAAGCTTAAAGAAAAAAAAATTCCAGAAAGTAAGGTTGAACTGAAAGAGTTGCCACCACATCTGAAATATGTGTTTTTGGAGGATAATGGGAGAAAACCAGTCATTTTTAGTACTTCATTATCTCCGGAAGAAGAAGGAAAATTGGTGGGAGTTCTAAAATCAAACAAAGGTACCATAGGTTGGTCAATTGTTGATCTCAAAGGTATAAGTCCAACTTATTGTATGCATAGAATTTTGATGGAAGATGATTATAAGCCTGTAGCTCAACCGCAAAGGAGACTTAATCTTGTCATGAAAGAAGTTGTGAGAAAGGAGGTTTTGAAGCTGTTAGAAGCAGGAATTATTTATCCTATTTCTAATAGCAAATGGGTGAGCCCAGTTCAAGTCGTACCAAAGAAGGGAGGGATGACTGTCATTCATAATGAAAAGAATGAGCTTATTCCTACAAGGACAGTCATTGGGTGGCGGATGTGCATTGACTACAGGAGATTAAATACAACCACCCGGAAAGATCATTTTCCCTTACTTTTCATGGATCAGATGTTAGAAAGATTGGCGGGGCAGGCTTATTATTGCTTCCTTGATGGATATTCTGGATATAACCAAATAGTGGTGGACCTTGAAGATCAAGAGAAAACAGCTTTTACCTGTCCATTTGGTATTGTTAACAAATTGGCAAACGTACCAAATCGTTTCAAGTAATAATAAATGGTAAGTCCAAGTATCGTTTTCCCAAGAGACTCACGACACTAAACTGTTGTGCTTTTGCTTAACCAATCAAGACTATAAAAATAATATTTTAGGATTTTTATAAAGTGCAGAAAAATAAACATGAATGCAATTTGATCAATTGAGGTTAAACACAAAAGTGGATGGATGAATGGAGTTGTTGGGGGTTTACAATTTCATCTAATCTGCTCTCTCTTATTTACTCCTCTTGTTTATTTGCTTTATTATCTAATTGTTATGCAACTTTCTTAGCCTACCCTTAACCCGATCCCTCGACGAAAAGAGCCTGTTACTAATTACTGGCTTGCTATCCCTAGCCTCCCCTAGCAATTAATAATGCATTATAGAACAGAAGTGAAAAATAATTGATCGTCCTACTCCTATCCCTAGGTGGTATTGCTTAATCAAGGAATCACTCACCAGTTCATGACATTACTGTACGTCCCCGTATCAATAAAGACAAACAACAGTTATCGAATGAGTTAAACGATAAAGGCCTTAAGCACAGATGATAACCCAACAATTATCAATCAAAACATATGGAGACCATATAAATAATCAAGAGTTTCAATAAAAGAGAGTATCAAAAGATTACATTGTTTCCCCCAACAACAATAGGGTTTAGTTCACCATTGTCTTGATGAATCTAGATGAAGAATGGAATGAAAGAGATACAAACCCTAAAAAGGAGAAAATGAGAGCTGTCACCATCTCCAAATCTACCCCAAAGGGGTGAAAAGTGTGTTTTTGTGCCTAAGCCATCAAAAGATACAAACCNTAAGACGTTCTGGCCTTTAAATAGGACATAAAAATAACATAAAACAAGCCCAAGCCCAAACAGATCATAAAAATCGCAGAAAACAGGTCCAAGCCCAGCTGACAACCGCTCGGCGTCACACTTATGCCGCCCGGCGGTTTGCCCATAATCGCGTCACCGCCCGGCGCTAGGGGTCCACCGCCCGGCGCTAGGGGTCCACCGCCTGGCGCTAGGGTTCCACCGCCCAGCGGTTTGCCTCTAATCGCAAATTCGCCTGGCATCCACGCCTGGGTGTTAGACAGTGCCTCCTCCTTGCATTTGGCTGCCCAGCGGTGAATTTTGGCGCTGAGCGGTTCCTAGACTCATCTTTTCTTCATGTTTCTTCCTTGTCCTTGAGTCTAAGACCTTCATCTTCAACTTCATTCTTCACTTTCTCAAAAATGCTACAAAACAATGCAAAACAAGCATAATATCGCTAAAAATAGCTTTTGACTCTCTACAGACTCATTTATTAAGTTTTGCTTGATTCTAAGCTCATTCTAAGCCTTAAGGGGTGTAATTTGGTCTAAATTGACATATGAAAATAACTGTTTTTCAACCGTTAACAGGTATATTTGCCTACAGAAAGATGTCGTTTGGATTATGTAATGCTCCAGCCACATTTCAGAGGTGTATGCAAGCAATCTTTGCTGATTTCGTGGAAAAAAGTATTGAAGTCTTCATGGACGATTTTTCAGTTTTTGGAGATACGTTTCAAAAATGTTTGACCAACTTGGATGTCGTTCTCAAACGATGTGTTCAAACAAATCTTGTTCTGAATTGGGAGAAATGTCATTTCATGGTTACAGAAGGTATTGTGCTGGGCCACAAAATTTCTGCCAGGGGGATTGAAGTTGATAGGGCAAAGGTTGAGGTGATTGAAAAACTTCCTCCACCAACAAATGTAAAAGGAGTTCGAAGTTTCCTTGGTCATGCCGGATTTTATCGACGATTTATTAAGGATTTTTCAAAGATTGCGAAGCCTTTAAGTAATTTGCTTACTAAAGAGACACCATTTGTGATGAGCCCTGAATGTTTGTAAGCTTTTGATATTTTGAAGAAGAGATTGATTTCTGCTCCAGTGATCGTGGCTCCAGATTGGGATAAAGAGTTTGAACTTATGTGCGATGCTAGTGACTATGCCATAGGTGCTGTGTTGGGACAGAGAAGAGGAAAGGTATTTCATGTTATTTACTATGCTAGCAAAGTGTTGAATGAAGCTCAACTGAGTTATGCTACCACAGAAAAAGAATTTTTGGCCATAGTTTATTGATTGGAGAAATTTAGATCTTATTTCATTGGATCTAAGGTGATCATTTATACAGATCATGCGGCTATAAAGTATTTACTGACAAAACCTGATTCGAAGCCAAGATTGATTAGATGAGTGCTTCTGTTACAAGAATTTGACATAGAGATTCGTGACAAAAAGGGGAGTGAAAATGTGATTGCTGATCATTTATCCCGGTTAGTCAATGATGAAGTAACAAGCAAGGAGAAAGAAATCTGGGAATCATTTTCAGATGAAACTCTTTTATATATTCAACAAAGACCCTGGTTTGCTGATTTAGCTAACTTCAAAGCCGCAGGTGCTATTCTTGAAGGATTCAACTGGCAACAGAAAAAGAAGTTTTTACATGATGCCAAACAATTCATTTGGGATGATCCATATTTGTTCAAGATAGGAGCAGATAATCTTTTGAGGAGATGTGTTACTGAAGCAGAAGCAGAAGATATTTTGTGGCATTGTCACAATTCTCCTTATGTAGGTCATTATAATGGAGAGCGCACTGCCGCAAAAATTCTACAAGCCATAATCATGCTCGGAGCTGCGACAAATGCCAAAGGACAGGGACTATCTCAAGGAGGCATGAGATGTCATTGCAGGGCATTCTAGAAGTTGAAGCTTTTGACTGTTGGGGTATTGACTTTGTGGGACCATTTCCTCCGTCATTTAATAATGAATATATTTTGGTAGCTGTTGATTATGTGAGTAAGTGGGTTGAAGCTTTAGCATATCCTAAGAATGATTCTAACACTGTGATCAAATTCCTAAAAAGACAAATCTTTTCACGTTTTGGAACTCCCAGGGTTCTCATAGGTGATGGGGGATCTCATTTCTGTAATGCTCAGCTAGCTAAGGTACTTAAGCATTATGGGGTGAAACATAAGGTAGTTGCACCTTATCATCCACAGACAAATGGCCAAGCTGAATTTTCTAACAGGGAAATCAAAAGAATTTTAGAAAAGACTGTCACTTTTTAAAGAAAAGATTGGTCATAGAAGTTAGACGATGCTCTCTGGGCATATAGAGCTGCCATGAAAACTTCTATGGGGTTATCACCTTTTCAGTTGGTCTATGGAAAAGCATGTCATTTGCCAGTTGAAATGGAGCACAAAGCTTGGTGGGCTTTGAAGTTTTTGAATTTTGACCCTGATAAAGCAAACGAAGCAACCAGCTGCTAGTACTTGAAGAAATGCGGCTGCATGCCTACGAGTCATCTAAGACTTACAAAGATAAGGTGAAATTTTTCATGACAAGAAGCTGATTAAGTGAACTTTCCATCCAGGGGATTTGGTTCTATTATTCAACTCACGGCTAAAGTTGTTCCTCGGCAAGCTGAAATCAAAATGGTCGGGACCTTTTGTGGTGAAACGTGTATTCCAAAATGGAGCAGTGGAATTAGAGAATTCAAACGATGATGATTAACAATGGAGCTGGATAGTGAATGGCAAAAGGCTCAAACATTATGTGGGAGGAGATGTCGAGCAATTCGCCTTATTCATGATGTTGGTGGACCCATGAGGTTTGGGTCAGGCTTGTGACATTAAACAAGTGGTACTAGGAGGCAACCTAGATTCTCTCTTTTACTTTTGTTTTTTAAATTTTTTTTTTTTAGAATAGGTTGAATTTTATTTTCAGTACGTATGCTTGGCCTAAATACTTTTCTGACAATGTTTGACTGACTAATTTGCATGATGAGCTTATTTGATGATGATTGGATGTGGATGATAATTGGGTTGTGTTGCATGTTGATATTCAGTGAAACAGACGTGTAGTAAATTATGATTGTGATTATGATGATAAGCAGGGTGTATGTATGATTTTTGTGTAAGAAAGCATGTTGTGTGAGGTATTGAGCTCCAGAGTTTTTATGATTACATGAATTGTTCACAGGAAAACATGAATGATATTGCCTTAATTTTGATGATTGATTTAATTGCATGTGAATGTCATATGATCAAGGCCATTTTTGAGAACCTTTCTCTAGCCAAATTTTCACCCACAGATCTTAAAATATTATACCCTTTTTGAACCTTATCTTTAAACAGAATGTGAACCCTTGT
Organism: Vigna radiata var. radiata; assembly: GCF_000741045.1. Classification (NCBI taxonomy): domain Eukaryota; kingdom Viridiplantae; phylum Streptophyta; class Magnoliopsida; order Fabales; family Fabaceae; genus Vigna; species Vigna radiata. The sequence continues at coordinate 293,581 of NW_014541973.1, read as the reverse complement.
CTTGAAATTCTTTACCTTGAGTTGAGATGAGCTTAACTTTATATGATGAAAAGGTTCAAGTTTGGCGTTGCATGGGGGAAATTGAAAAGTTGTTAAGAAGCATCGAGCTCAATTGTTGAAAAAGAAAAATGCATGAGAAAAAGAAAAGAAAAGAAGAATAAGCATGAAGATGAGCTCAATGAAAAGGGAAAGGGAAAAAGTTGGGAATAAGTGAGATTGGTGAGGAAGAGAGTTGTGCTTAAATGTTGAATACTATGATAGCTCTCTTAGCTCAAGGATTTTGCTTTCTGGAAAAACCAATTTTTCTTGTTAACCCAACCTCATTTCAAGCCTTGGAAAAGTCCTTTTGATGGCATTTGCATGTAAGGATTTTAATTTTTTAAGATGAATGACAATTTTATTTCTTGTGACTTGTGAATGATAGAGAGTTGGAGTGTCACCCTAAACACTTGAGTGATTGAGTGAAACACTTGCTTGGTAAGTGATGAGTCGATATTTTCTAGACTTTACTTAGTTTATTGTGCTAGAATTAATAAGGGAATTGTGCTTAATTTTTCAGTATTTTCCCGTTTTTCCTAAATATGCTTAATTTGACCGGAAATTCTAATTTTAATTAATTTGAATTTTCTGAGCTAATTATTTGCATTATTATTTGCAGGAAAAATTTTGGAAACACAATTTGGGACATTTGGAGGACACCAAATAAATTCAAGACTCTTCTCAAAAGAAGTGTGCACTAGAA
>NW_014541973.1:287850-290904 GCF_000741045.1 Vigna radiata var. radiata | reverse complement strand
CACCATTTTCTCTTCAAAGAAACCTCTTCCTGTCCCTGATGATCACATGTTTTTAAGGGCATTTCAGCATTCATTAGAAGACGCAGCATGGGAGTGGCTTATTCATCTTCCACCAGAATTCAGGGCCAATTGGGAAGATCTTAAGCATTTGTTTTTGGATAGATTCTCCCCTACTCAACATCATCTTGATTCATATAGCAACGATCCTGGGTGGAATGATCCTGACCTGGGATGGTATGGTACTTCACAGCTTCAAGATCAAGAACCACCATTCCAGAATGCTTGTATGTCTCCCCCTGTCCAGGAACCACAACAGTTGCAGTTTCATGAGCCTGCACAAGTAACTCCTCATCCTCTCACTACTTCTGTGCCTACATTGAAGGAGATATTGGAGCAGATGACTATTCAGAGCATTCAGCTCCAGCAACTGAACATGGAGTTTCAGCAGGAGACCAGAGCGTCAATTCAGAGTTTGACTGATCAGATGGGGCAGATGGCTACTCAACTCATCGAGGAACAGTCTCAAATTTCAGAGGAATCATCATTCCAGACTGTTCAGCTTCCAAATGATGTTGGTGCCATCCACATAGAAGATGGGGAGCAGAGTCATGAGCTAACTATTGTGCCACCTACTTTCCCACCCTCCTATGTCCCCACTCTTGCATTTGAAGAGACTGATGAAGAATTGGAAGACCAGGCAGGTATGAGCAACACTTTTGAGATAGGTAGACCAGCTTCACCTTTCACCACTCTACCAATCTTCAGGGAAGTGGAGGTAAACATACCTTTGATTGATTCTGTTGTTGATGATTATGTTGATGGGTATGTTGATGATTATGTTGCTGATGAGCCTATTTTTAATTCTCCCTCCTTGCATGATGAGAACCACCTTTTGTTATCGCATCTAAATGTTTGTTCTCCATGCACTGAACATGAATCTGAGCATGTTGTTGATATTGTTTCTACATTTGAGATTGATTCATGTTCTGAGGGTATATCTGAGGTTCATCCTCTTACACTGGATTAGGTGTTATACCCCTACATGTTATTTCTATGGAACCATATTGCACTAACCATGTTGCAGGAGGTACACATGCATTGGATCAACACACACCTATGGTGGAAGACAAAGGTGCCAACAGTTTGAAGATTAATAGGCACTAGTTGAACCTGCTCATCAACAATCACTACTTCTTAGATCCAGTTGTGGAGGACATCTCCCTGCTCGATCAAATTTGGAGGATGAAGCAGTTCTTCCTCAAGACTTCCCTGCTGAATCCTGTGGTGGAAGACATCTCCCTGAAAGTCCAAAATTGGCAACTGCCACCATGATCAGGGGAGTTTCCTTTTCCCTTCTCTCCCCCTTTCCCTACTTTTATTGCACTTGTCCATGATCTGTTGATTGTTCTGATTGTTGATCTGATGATTGTGACACATTGAGGACACTGTGTAGTTTAAGTGTGGTCTATTCGGGGAGACTCTGATTTTTCTTTCTTAGTTTATGTTTTTTGCGTTAAATTTTTTGTTTTCTAGGTAGTTTTTGTTGTGTCTTGTGTACAGTTTTGCATGTTTCTCTTTATTTCTGGACTTAGTTTAGATTGTAGATGTGTCTTTCACTTCATTGATACTCTGATTGGTTTGAAATCCTTGCTTTTCTCTGATTGGAAGATGATTATGATGTTTGAGAGGTTGAACTGATTGTGACAAAAATGCCCTGTGTGAGATTTGAGCCACTTGATATTCTTTCTTGCGTCTGATATGTTTCTTGATTGGTTGCGCATATGCCTTGGCTTGACTCTTTTTGATGATTCTTGATTGATATGCATGTTTGAAAATGATAAAGGCATTTTTTTGATTGAGCCTCTCTAGCTAGATAGCCTACCCTGTTATGATCTCTTTGTTAGCCCCCTTGAGCCTATACTTTCCCCATTTCTTTGTTTTGAAGCTCATACAATAGCCTAAGTGAAAAACCATGATTACCTGAACCTTAGGAAATTTTGGAGCTTTGGAATTGTTTTGGGAATAAGTGTGGTCTCTTAGGAGTTGCAGATGAATTGGCTAGTGAGTCCTCTTCTTGCGGTTGCATTGTAAATATCATGTATCTTGTGTCTTAGAATTGTGTTCTGAAAAGAGAGAAAAGAAAAGAGACAAGATAAAAATAAAAAAAAAGAAAAAAAAATACAGAAAAATTAGAAAAATTAGAAAAAAAATTGTGAATAATGGAGTCAAGAAGAGGATTGAATTAGAGGGTTTGGGTGTGATTTGATTGTATTTTCACTTGTTCCCCATTGCTCCTCTATTCCTTTTGGTTTGAAGCTTCTCATCCATATTTATCCTCCCTTTTCCTTGGCCCCATTTCACCTATAAAAGACCTTTTGATTTGAACATGCATATGTGTTTTGAGTGTTGATATTAGAGGCTTGTCAAGTCTATTTGTGTTTGTTTTCTTGAGTGCATTGAGTTGACATTGTTTATCCTAGACACTTGAGAGAAACACTGATAGTGCATCTGTGAGGTTCTGTTGCTTTTGATTCATCTCTTGAATTGACTTATTATTTTGCAATGCTTTGAATTGCTTGAATGATTTCTCTGAGTATCTGCTTTCTCTGATTCTGTGTTGGATACTGTCTACTTCCTTTTCCTTGTCTGGATTTCTTGAGGATTGTAATTCTGTTTGTTTCTTTCCTTGTCAGTCTTTGTTGTTTGTGTGTTGAGTCTGTGTCACTTCCCTGATGTCCGTTGAGCTGTTCCCTGTTTTGCGTCTTGATTTTGTCCAGGAGTGCAAAAGATTAAGTGTGGTCTATTTTGATGAGTCGATATTTTCTTGACTTTACTTAGTTTATTGTGCTAGAATTAATCAGGGAATTGTGCTTAATTTTNCNGTATTTTCCCGTTTTTCCTAAATATGCTTAATTTGACCGGAAATTCTAATTTTAATTAATTTGAATTTTTTGAGCTAATTATTTGCAGGAAAAATTTTGGAAACACAATTTGGGACATTTGGAGGACACCAAATAAATTCAAGACTCTTCTCAAAAGAAGTGTGCACTAGAA
>NW_014541973.1:273382-285285 GCF_000741045.1 Vigna radiata var. radiata | reverse complement strand
GTTGATTGAATCAAATACCTTTGCATGTTTATTTTGTGTTTCTTGCATCCGCAAAAATTAATCTTTCTTTACAAGTCTTACGATTTTAATTCACACGAATGATAAGGCCTTTCGAGTCTCTTGGGGAAGAACGATATTGGGTTTTACCAATTATATTACTTGGAACGATTTGGTACACTTGCTAGTGAGTCAACAGACGCTCACTCGAGACCAAGGATAATGGGGAGAGTTTGGACAAGCTCTACACCTTGGTTGGTTGTGTTGATCTCAACTCCACCAAAAAATAAACTTGTAACCCAAGACTGGGTGATCTTATTATCATTTACATTGGTCGCGTTGTCAATCGAACCCTCATCTCGCTTGGTTGACTCGAAGATGGAGGAAGAGATAGATCTTAACGTCGACGAAGACGAGGCATCATCATCGTATCCCCAACTGCCCCTCCCCATAGACTCCTCAAACGAAGACAAGTTCACAGTTGACATTATTACTTAAAGGAAAGAATATCGCTCGGTGGGCAAAGAAGGTTGGAGAGAATGGTGTAAATGACGAGGAAGACCCACACCTATTTATAGACAACCACCCTGTTGCCCTCGAGTGATATCGACTGTCAAATGGGCCTTGATCACGCAACCCTGCGTATTTTGCCAGGCACGAGTCATGAAGCGTTTCACGCCTCTTTCCCAACGGTCATTTTTTGACAAAAAGATGAACGACCTCGAACACCACTAAAATACACCAAACCGAGCAGTCAGAGTCCACCATTTCATAAACCCCCTCGTTAGTTATTCCAGGCCGAGCTTGGGAGGCCTGTGTACTGTATGATCGCCTAGTCAGCAGTTGACGAGCGATCAACTTTCTCATACCCTTAGTCTTGGAAACTAAACTATATTTACAAGAGAGTCAGTAACTGATTGGTAAGCCACTTATTGATTGATCCGTGTTGCAAATTAATAATGTTTATAAATAAAGTATGTTTATCAACTATTAGACTCCGATTAGACTGATGTTAATTGAAAGTTCATTTTGAAACCTATAAATACAGTTTAAGATATGAAAGTCAGTGATCACATTTATTATACTATTAAAAATTGACTTTAATCATTGAATGATTATCTAGTAACTTAAGTATCATAATACTTCTCTAGATAAACACCTCAAATCATATAAAAAAATACTTAAGCGGAAGACTTGAATTGCTATGACAATTTAGAAGATATTAAGAGTTTGTTGTTGAAGCCGCTTAACCTCGACCCACTACTCAAAACACAAAGTTTATATGCTTATGTAATGTTACCGAAATATTAATTAATTTTCAATTAAAATCGCTTGTATATCATAAACTTTTAACAAACTTATCAGTATTTTATTATATTTTTACATCAAATACAAATAACCAAAACACTATTATATTAACTACTTTACTATATTTTTACATTTTCTTTCAAAAGTTCTTAACCACCATGTTAAAAAGTCTTTTAAAAATGGACTTTTCTTCTTTCTTCAAAATCAACTCGATTTCTGAAATTAAAAGACTCACTCAAATATATATATTATTAGCAAGGAGATACTGCTACCTACAACTATTGATTTAATTCCTCACAACCCTGATTTCCCTAAAATAATTTCACTAGTTTAGATAATATTGATTTTTCAACAACAGAAAGGAATAATATTAATTAAATAATGTTGCAACCGTTATTTATTTACAGTAAAATATCTTTTTTATCCAGTTTTGGTTACGAATATTCGAAATGGTCTCCATTTTATTTTTTCTTCAATGTAGTCCTAAAGAACGTAATTGTATTCAATTTAGTCCTTTTTTCTGTTCAATGTAGTCCTACAGAATATTATTTTTGTTCAATTTAATCATTTTTACAAACTCCGTGAATCACAAACAATGACTAAATTAAAGACAAGTTACATTCTTTAAAATTACATTAAATAGAAAAAGGACTAAATTGAACATGATTACGTTTTTTAGAATTACATTGAATAGAAAAATAAAATGGGGAGCATTTCGAATATTCGCAACTGGGAGAAAAGATGTATTTATCTTATTTATATTATCATGTAGTTTCATAATTACCATTTCGTGAAACAAACTTACAAACAAACTTCATTCGAAGCTTTTGTCGGCACACTTCGAATTTCCACTCCAATTGCGATTTTCCCACAAACGTTTCTTGGACATTCTCCGGGAAAATTCCACCAGCCTCCAGCGCTCGAAAGCCGAGCAATAACAATAAACCCTTTCGATTCCCACACCTCTTGATTTTTTTATTTTTTTTTTGTTTTTTTTTGGGGCGTAAGGCAAGACCCACTAGGGTTTTCGAGGAGGTGAAATGGCTATGGCAGCCCCTGGGCAACTCAACGTGAACGAGTCACCGTCGTGGGGGTCCAGAAGCGTCGACTGCTTCGAGAAGTTGGAGCAAATTGGCGAGGGCACATATGGGTTGGTGTTCTCTCATTTCTCACCATGGACACTTCTTGCTTTTCCTTTTTTATTTTCAAAGTTTAATTACTTTTTATTTGTTTGTAGAGGTGTGATGTGGTTCCAGGTTTTGGACATAACATACGTTTGATCATGTTATCATAGTCTTTTTTTTTCTCCTTTCTGGGGGGATTGGATTGAAAACTATTACGTGTATGCTGATTAAGGTTTGAGTCTGAGATAGACGTTTATACAAGGGATAAATTTAGGCCCTGTTTGGATAAAATTTTCTCTTAGCATTTATGGGACATGAAAATTATAAGGTAAAATTAATTGTCTCGGATAAGTTAAAATTAACTTTTGTGCTTTTACTTTTATAGAACCTTTTCCATCTAATTCCTTGCAAAGCGGACTTGCATAGGTTGATTTTCATTTCTGGGAGAAGGATAATTCATTTTGCATTAATTTCTTCTGTTAGTAGTGTTTAGGGAGAAGTTGATCGGAACAAGGTCTAAACTTTTGCCTTTCCGCTTCTGGAAAAGTAGCGACAAGATATGAGGTTCTGGCTAATGATTTGAACTCCTTGAAATGTGATGCAATTAATTTGACTCCTATAGTTAGGTGGAGGGCACAAGAAACTAGCATTTTTTGTCAGCAATGTGACATTGAAAAGTTTAACATCTTATGAGGGACATAATTCGTTAATCAGGTTCTCATTATCCTTTCACAATCTTACGGGTCATGTGCTTCCGTCCTCATTGTCCTTTCACAATCTTTTTGTTGAAATTCAGTTAGGTGCATTATTATTTAAAAAAAAATTCAACTTTGTTTTTCTTTATCTTTAAAATTCACTTGGGATAAAATACACTTTGCAGCAGGTTTGAAAGGCTAGTAAGTTAAAAGACCAAATTGAATGAAATTTAGAAGTTCAAAGGACAATAATGACTTGGAATTTGGATACTTCGTTTTTTTAGCTTATTCACATCTCTTTGGTTTGGATACTTGTTTCTTCTTCTAGATAACATTGGACTTCCATGAAAATGGCTTTGAACTTTTACCTTAGGATTGTTTCTCCATCATTGCTGATTTTTCCTGAAGGGAAATAAAAGTTTTAAATGTGTTTGCTTGCAGTCAAGTTTACATGGCTAGAGAGATCAAAACTGGCGAAATTGTTGCTCTGAAAAAGATACGAATGGACAATGAGAGAGAAGGGGTATATCTTTGACACATTGCCGATGTTTCATTGTAATTAAATCGTGGAAGCATTACGTATAAGTTAATGACATAATGCTCTTGGTTTGATACTTCACCTGTGATATCCATGCTCTTGGTTTGATTCTTCACCTGTGATATCCATGGTATTATTTTGTGCATTTTGAAACCTTTGATTATGCAAATCAGTGGAGTCAAATCTGAAGTTCCAGCCGCTATCCTTTTCTCTGTTTGCAACAAGTTCCCCTTCTATATCGTACTTTTAATTTTGTCATTGCAGTTTCCTATAACAGCTATTCGTGAAATCAAAATTCTAAAGAAGCTACACCATGAAAATGTAATCAAGTTGAAAGAAATTGTGACTTCTCCAGGTACATTTTTCAATGATCTAAATCTTCTGTTATCAAAATAATGTAGGCTTCAGTCTAATTTCTAAACTTTGGGTTATTTAACAGGACCTGAGAAAGATGAACAAGGGAGGCCAGGCAAGTTATTCATTTTCACCATAATAGTCAATTTGCTTATTTCATGTATACAGTATTGTATGTTAAAATAATGTGTAGGTTGTAAGCAATAATTATGAAATTACTTTTTTTGGTCGCAAGAAGAAGCCATAGATTAGTATTTAAAGAAAAAAATGAAATTCTAATAAATTGAAATAAATATCCTAAAATAGAGGAAATAAATCTCTAGACATAAAGACTCTAAATCTGGAGCAAATCTACCAAATAAGTTATAATCCCTTAATATTAAGAAGTGAATTTGAAGCTTAACTCAGCCCTACAAAACCAGCTTGTAAGGTAAGGTTTGCACTCACTTATATACTTTAAATTGGCTTTATTACTAGTTGATGTGAGACTTTCAACACATCCTCCTCAAGTTGAGGTATGTATATCTCATGGATGGGAGTAGACATTAAAAGGTGGTCCGATAGCGGGTAGAACGACTTACCCAACAAATAATAAATTTCGCAAGGATAAGCTCTAAACCATGACTTTGATAACATGTTAAGAGACTTTAAGCCTAATTTAATCCTACGAAACTGGCTTGTAAGGTGAAGTTTGCACCATTTATATATTTTAAACTAGCCTTATCACTAGTCGATGTGAGATTTTAAACACTTAATTTTAGGGATTTCTTACAAACAAATATGTATTTATTATCCAATCAATCACTTGAAGTTGATAGAAAATGAAAAGTCTTATATTTTTTATTAAGAAAGTTTGATCCAACTTCTACTATATTTATAGAAGATAGTAGTTCTGAAAAATAAAAGGGCGGGAAGCCCTTAACAAAACTCTAACATAAATATTAATATTAAAATAAGACATTATACTTCAACACTCCCCCTCAAGCTAGAGCATATAGATCATATGCACCAAGCTTGGAACATATAAATTGAATTCTAGGCCCCCTTAGAGATTTGGTCAGAATGTATGCGAGTGGTTCATTAGAGTTGACAAACTCAGTAACAAGATCCTTTGACAATAACTTCTCTCTGATAAAATGACATTCAATCTCTATGTGTTTTGTTCTTTCATGAAACACTAGATTGGAGGCAATGTGAAGGGTGGCTTGATTGTCATAATACAACTTCATCTGCTCATTTTCACAAAATTTCTACTCTTGAAGGAGTTGTCTAATCCACACAAGTTCACATGTAATTAGAGCCATAGATCGATACTCAAATTCAGCACTAGATCGAGCAACAACACTTTGTTTCTTACTTTTCCAAGATACAAGGTTCCCTCCAAGTAAAACACAATATCCTGTGGTAGATCTTTTGTCAATTGGACAACCAGCCCAATCTGCATCACAATATCCCTCAACTCGAGTGCTTCCCTTGGCCTCATACAACAATCCCTATCTTGGGTTCCCTTTTACATATCTGAGAATGCGAATTACTGCATCCCAATGATCAACATGTGGATTTTGCATAAATTGACTCACAACTCCCACTGGATAAGAAAGATCAGGTCTTGTTATGGTAATATAGATGAGTTTTCCAGCAAGCCTTCTATATCTCTCTGGGTCTGAGAAAAGTTCACCTTGGTCTTTCATTAACTTTTGATTTGAGTCCATAAGACTATCAATGGGCTTGCAATTTGTCATGCCTGTTTCCTCCAAAAATATCAAGAGCATATTTTCTTTGTGAAATGATGACACCTTCCTTTGATTGTGCCACTTCAATACCAAGGAAATATTTTAGCCGACCCAGATCTTTGGTTTGAAAGTGGTTGAACAAATGATTCTTTAATTGAGCAATTCTAGTGACGTCATTTCCTGTAATGACAATATCATCAACATAGACCAAAAGATAAACACATTTATCAGGAGAAGAGTGATTGTAAAATACTGAATGATCCGCCTCACATCGTTTTAATTCAAAATTTTGCACAACCCGACTAAATTTACCAAACCAAGCTCGAGGTGATTGCTTCAAGCCATAAAGGGAACGATGTAATTTGCAAACTAACCCAGACTCTCCCTGAGCAACAAACCTAGGAGGTTGCTCCATGTATATCTCTTCTTCTAGATCACCATGAAGAAAGGCATTTTTAATGTCCAACTGGTAAAGGGGCCAATGACGAATGGCAGCCATAGTAAGAGAGTAAGAGAGTACAACTCTGAGGATTTCTCGAGTGTTCCCAGTATGCCTTTCAGTCTTTTATCTCCTCAATATTGAGTCCTCCCTGTATTAATTTTGGATCAGACATCATGTAGATGAAAATCAGAAACTGGCTATCTGTTGGTGATTTTACAAATAAAAAACAACAATAAAGGAAGGCTGTTACAATGATACTGAAGCAATTAAGGCTACACCCTCTTGAAGATAAAATGACAATGAAGGCCTTAAGTGGTAAAACAAGAGACCAAGACTCCCAAGAAAAAATTTAGGACTCTCTACTAAAAAACTAACCTCTTTTCCCGTCTTTAATTTCCTCTCCTCATATACTTTTAACTTCCTAATATTACACCCTGTTGCAAAACAATCTTGTCCTCAAGGTTGGAACCGTGAAACTGGATCTCTTGGCTCCTCTTCATCATCATGTTATCATATGAAGGGAACCATTGGCTACTGCCCTCCAATTTAGGTCTGGAGGCTTGGGTGGTGGCAAATCCACCTCCAATGTCTTCCATTCTTCCTGGATTCTATTAACTTCCAGCATTTCATAAATGGACTTAGCAAGGGAAGATTTAGATAACCTCACTACATCAAGTCTCTTTATTATATCCCTCACTTCCTCCTTTTCAGTGTCTAAGTGTTCCCGTGCAGCTTCCAATGCCTCCACCTCAGCAATATAATCATTTCCAGTGCTCAATATGTCAATTATGCGAACAGACTCTCGTAGTCCACTCATCATTGCACCACCAACAGTATCTGGGTGCTCTTGGCAGGTTGCTTCACCAGAAAAAGACAAGCAGTTATCAACTGGTATCCCTTATATATCTTAGGCTTCTCCTGAGGCTCCAACCAAAACATAAGAATAAGCACCATAGCTAAAAGGATCCCTACCCCAATCAGTCACAACATAGGCAACAGGATTTGGAACTAAATCCTGCTAAAAAAAATTTAGGAGAACCTTCACTGCATGTTTAACATGATTATAAGACCTCATGCTTTGACCATCTATGGCTACTTTACCAACCACTAATGTAATAAGGACAGGAGCCCCAATTGTTTCCCTGACATTCCAGAACATAAAGCAGTGACCTCTACTGTGATGACGTTGCTCCAGCCAGTTGAAAAGGGATTGAATGCAGCAGAAGAGATGGATTGTAGCCTGGCAGTGGAAGGCAGAGTGATTTTCATGGTGAGACTGACGTAAGAAGAGCTCTCGGTGGATGGTGGAAACCTAGGTCAGACGGTCTTCTAGAGGAAGAAAGCTAGTTGGAGAGGGGAAAAAGGCTCGGGGAGTGACTTTGGTAGAGTTTTCCCATGCTGGAAAGATTGCATCAGCAGAAGAAAAGGATTTCATATATTCCAAAGTGATGTACAATTGGTGCTGCCATGAATTTATAGAGAACTCACGGCATGTGCGTGGCTGATGATCAGCCTGGATTCGTGGATCTATTGCCACGTGGAACAAGCAAGGAAAATGCTGAATGTCTAGAAGAATACATGTGCAAAATATGAAGAAGTAGCTACGGTGTGTTTAGTAAAATGGGGGGTGCACCCAGCAACTTTAGTCTTCATTTTCTTGGACATTTCTACCCTTCTCTTTGTGCTGGTGTGACCCAAGTTGGAACAGTTGGTCATGCTTCTAGTGATGGGTCCTTGATGGGCTTGGACCCAAGTCATCATACTGTTTCTCTCCTTAGCTGTTGCTCCAAAGTAGTCCACAACATCATCCCAAAATACACTAGGAAATTCCAAAGCCACTTTATTTCGAACTCCATAACCAAGACGTTGAACAAAAGAACATTTCCACTTTGGCAAAGGTGGGGAGAACCGTATAGTTTCAGCCTTCAAACAGTCAAGTGGAACAATAACAAGGACAACATTACCAAAGAACTCATTGGCATTTGTTGTAGAAACTTTGACTTTATAACTTTGACCAGGCTTCTTGATACCATATGATACATTTGTTACAACGTGGTTCAAGGGGATTGTAGTTCCTTCTCCTAGAAACTCAACAACGGAATTGTAATCCCCTTTAATCATACAATGAGCTCCCCCAAAACCCCTATACACATCATCAACACAACCATACTCCAAATGAGCAAAGTGCCAATCCATAACCCTCCTCTCATGATGGCTCAAAATCTCCTCATCAAGCTTTGTTTTTTTTTTTACAAAACTGTCCCTTTTGGAATCAAATGGTCTATCTGCAGAATTGTTTTGTTCAGTTTCTTCACTGTTTTCGGTGCGAGCAGTATGCCGAATCTTGAGGCCATATTCTAAACCATCTTCAAGAGACATTTTCATTGCTTGTTCACCTTTCTGAGCAACAACCAATACCCTGTCATCTATAAGGGTATTATATTCAGCTTCAAGTGCTTCATCCATATCTGCAGAAACTTATTGTTCCGTCATTATGTCATAAAGAAGGCAATCACTATTCAACACTGTCAACTCAAGGCCCAACTGAGCACAACTCAACGGGGAAGGATTTGGTCTTCGCTCAGTGGCCACATCAGCCTCAACACCCGTTATAATGCTAGCTCCAAGATCAACAGGGACAGAAGGTGAGGAGTGATCTGGTTTTCCCGAAGCTTGCGGCACCAGGATTTCAAACTCCAGGATGTACTCGTTGACGCTTCCCTTCTGTCGCACAGTGTCTCGATTTAGTCCGCCAAACCTCTGCGTCAGAGCGTCGGTGAACATCTTCCAAGTCGGATGCCTGCTTTTCTTCCGTCAAAAGCGGAACCAACAGTAGCTCGCGCCTCCCTCTATACAAATATAAATCAACTTCATCTTCTCCTTCTCTGTCACGCTCTGGCGGTCGAAGAACTTCTCAGCCTTTGCGATCCAACCCATAGGATCTCTACCTTTAAATGTAGGAAGCTCAATGCGCTTCATCCCACTGTGTTGCACTTCGCCTGGGTCATTTTCTGGTTCATCCTCCGAGCTCTCCGGTGGTCGTCGCTCAGGTTCGGCATTAACGGAATCACGATTGCCTTCGGAGCTCCAACCCTGGTTCCTAGAGTGTCCTTCGTGAGTGCGGTTAAACGACTGGAGCTCATGAGTCAACGCTCGCATCTCCGCCTTCAGTTCTTCCACCTTCGACTCAATCACCATCACTCGTCCCTCCATTCTTCTTCACCCGCGCTCCGTTTGCTCTTCCGATACAGATCCGGCAGGACGGACCAAACTTGTGAGATTCCTTTGTTCGTGAGACCAAACAAAACACTCTCTTCTCAGAATAACACTCAAAACAGCAAAAGTTGAAAATATGTGTATGTATATTATTGAATCTGTAATGTATATAAAGAGGAATACAATTATACGTCCCAAGGAAGCCTCCTTCCTCCACTGGAAAATGTCAAGTCTATACTCAAAAGGAAAATATCTAATAATCTCCTTCTCCCTCTATTCTATTTCTTATTTATACTCTCGCTCTCTGTTAGGTATCTGAACTCTCAATGTTCACAAGAAACCAAAAGAATAGTATAAGAATGGAATTTCTTTTATTGATGGTAATATCTGAATAAACAAAAGCAAACAATAACTGGGAGCATAACCTCCTTTGATTACTTGGGAGCATAACCTCCCCCATAAAACTCAATAATCAAAAGCATGCCCTAACAATAGACTGTAGCTCTATTTATACTAAAATATATCTCGCTCATCTCATACTAAATATTTCCCTAGAATATATCTATATTTAATATAAATATCGCTATATGTAATATAATTACCCCCGTATATTTCCTAGCATATATCTTTAATTATAAATATCTTATATTGAATATTTTCGTGGAATATATATTTATTTACTATAATTATTTGATAATGAAGCTTCTCCTCGAAAATAGCTCCCTTTACTATAATTAGTTCCCGCCCATCCTAACCGCTGAGACAGTTAGGATGGTAACTCTTCAATCGTTCGGCTCTCGCTGCTTCCTACCGTTCGGCGTGGTCACTCCTCGTTGTTCACCGTTTGGCCTTCCTGCCTTCCTCCATTCGGCCTGGTCTCTCCCCGTGGTCCACAGTTTGGCTTGCTCGCTTTCCGCCTTCCACCGTTCAGCCTGGTTGCTTCCCGTTGTCCATTGTTCGGCCTGATCGCTCCTCCCCTTCCATCATTCGGCCTAGTCGCTCCCTGTCTTTTCCCGTTCGGTGCCTTTCTCCTTCTCTCCTATATCTTCTTCTCTCATATACTTTCCATCCTGATAGGAACGTCCTCCCCTTCACGAAGGAAGAAACTCCTGGACTCAGGCGTGGCAGCGGATGGATGCACGGTGAAGAAGATCTGATGCACGTGAAGTGTTTGACGGAATGTGTGATTGAGTTTGGATGATTCTTGGAAGTGGAATTTCTAGCTCATACGACTTTCCTAGAGGGAAAGGAGCTAGAGGAGGCTTTTGCTAAAGCAAAACAAGGTATGAACTCAAAGGTTTTAGCAGCTGGAAGAATTTCAACAGCATAACACTAATTCTCATTCAAGTTGAAGATTACAAGTGGTGGTGCTCCTCTTTATAAGAAGAAGAAGAGCTATGAGGTGTGCAGAGCAAGCTATCAATTGGACATGTGCAGGAATGAAGTGTGAAAGGTGTGTTTCACGTGCAAAGTGTGGAACATGAGCTACACTAGGTTACATGAGCTGAAATGGTATAAAATCACGTGAAAAATGCATGGAAATGGTGCTCCACATGTGAGTCTTGGCCAGCTTCTTTGTTGCACGTGGAAATGGCATAAGTGTGACTAGCTTGGTGTTTTCCATGTGCAAAATGTGTTTAGCAAGTACTAGCCGTGAGTGATGCATTATTCTTCCCTTTGGTGATCTACAAAACAAGTAAACATATTTAGTTAGGATGAATTATGTAAGACTTTAGAAAGTAAAAGTAAGTTCTCAATCAACTTCCCTTTCATAGTCTTAGTGTAGTTGATACTTCTTTGGATGGGAAGTCCCTTTAGGGGTTGCCATCATTTCCTCCCTCTTTAAAAACGATTTGTCCTCAAATCGGGAAGAAAGAAGAAGCAAAACTGTGGTCTTTATTGTCCTCCTAGGTCAAAGATATATCTACTAAAGATAGCAAAAATGAGCATGATGAATAAGAGAGAAGCAAAAAGAAGAATATGAAATGAAGGCCTGGTGACAAAAATGTGATTAGAAGATGTCTTGGCCTTTTTGTTTTCACTTTATTTGGAACATTCCCCATGATGAAATGGAGAATCAAAGTGATATTTTTGAAAAGAAGAAAAGTCAAGGTAATTTACCTGCTAAGGAAGGAGTTAATATCATGCATACCTTTGTGTCCTTTTTCTTTTCTTGAGAAGGTTGCTTGTCCAACCTATTTTCTTGTTTTCTTTCTTTTTCAATCTTTTCTATGATTTTTATCTCATCTTGTTTCACTTGTTCAGGTGTAAGAGGAATCAAAGTGATTTTATTTCCTTTATGGAGGAAAGTTATTTTGTTGGTATAACCATCAGGAGTGGAACTATGATCATATTGCCATGGCCTACCAAGTAAAACATGCCCAACATCCATTGGAACAACATCACATAAAATATTTTTTTCATATTTGTCAATGGATATTGGTATGGTTACTTGTGTGTTCACTACTATTTCTTCATCCTCTGTTATCCACTGAA
>NW_014541973.1:244821-267962 GCF_000741045.1 Vigna radiata var. radiata | reverse complement strand
ACACAATATAATCATGATAATTAGAGTAACCTAGACACAATATAATCATGATAATTAGAGGAACCCTAGACACAATATAATCATGATAAATAGAATAAATATCCTAACACCGTCGATGGAGCTTGTCCATGACTTCCCGGGCATAATAGGCTGGAACATGTCTGCGATGCAAGGCGGCTTTTAGCTCATTCCAGTACTGTATGGTGTAGTCGCCATGCATCTTTTGATCTCTAATTAGTGAGGTCCACCAATAGAGGGCTGCACCTTGAAAGGTCAAGGTGGCTAGGGTCACTCTCCTTCAATCATCTATATGGTAACACTCAAAGATCTGTTCAACCTTCATCTACTACTCAATATTCTTCAACATTATCTCTACCATAGAAGGGGGGAAGGTCAAGCTTGGGTTCTACATTATGTTCCCTATGAGTGTGATGGCGCCTAGGAGGGCGGTGGTAGTGATCATAGGGATGATAACTATGGTGATCACTATGTTGTGAATGATCATCATGATCATGGTTTTGCCTATGAGAGTGATCTGCTTGGTTGTGCCCTCTTTGATTGAGAGTAAGGTTGGCTACCATTTGTCTAAGTTCATTTAACTCAGCCTTGGTTCTATTAAGTTCCTCTCTCAACTCAATGTTTTCTTGATCATGATGCATGGTGCCTTGTACACTAGAGTGACTCATGCTTGTGAAAGTGAGGAAATGTTTTCTCAAGAGTTTGAAAGACTTTCACAAGTATTGAGTCAAATCTTTTCAAAGACTTGTTTTGTGTGTTTTTGGTGAATGACTTCTAAGGAGATTCTAGAGGTGAAGAAACCGAATAGCTTCCAGGAAGGAGAGGTGAGTCACAATGGACAAGCTTAGAAACCTTGTCCTTCCTTAGCCAGAGTTTCTTTTGACGTTTCTTACCCAAGTTTCACTGGAGAAGTCTTTCAAAACTTTTTGAATGCACTATGAGATGCTCCTAGAAACCAAAGGAAGGTTTATCTATATGATAGCACATCTAGATATCATGGAGACGTAAAACAAAAATAACAACAAGCAAAAGTTAAAGAAAGAATGAAAATGATAAGGAAAAATGAGACTCGGCCCTAAGTGAAATAAGTGAAAGTGCAAATGACACTTGGAGTCACTTGACACACTTCCACACTAAGATGTGCAACTAACTATTACAATGTTTAATGGTGGACTTGAATTGCTAGAAAAGCATTTTCCCAAGCCACTTAAGTGCCAAATGAAAAGGAAATTTAACACATATTCCGTGATATAAAGCTAGAAGTACAATGAAAAATTGTGTAAAAATGGGACAGCCAAGTGTGGCTGCTGTTTCAGCTTAGTGGAGCTGCAAAAATGATGTGTCTTGGCTGCTGAAATTTGTGCGTTACCAGCAAGGATAAGTTGGCTTGGAGTGCACACTTGTATTCACTTTAACAATGCCTCCAGTCCTTAATATGCTACCCTCTTTGGAAAAGCAAGCTGGATGCTAAAACTCCATCACAAATCACACAAAACCACAAACCGTGAGTGGGTAAAAATGCTGCTGTACCAGATTTTTGAATGAAGATTAACGTTGCAGCAAAATGGAAATAACAATGAAAGTGATTTCTAATGATATTGGCTGGAAACAAATGATGGCACTCAAAAGGAACCTAGAGTAGGGTCTAGAACAGATTAGAAAATCAATAAAAGACTCAAAACATTGATTGAATTCTGTGCAATGCAAGTGTTTGATGAAAGTTTAAAACTGTTTGATGAAATGCCACAATGACTGCAGTTTTGGTATTTTTCTGATTTTTGAACTTTCAAGAGTGGATTGCAGGGTTTAAATTGCTTTTTATGAATGATATATGGTATATGGATCACGTAAAGGTATATGGAAACAGAAACCCAGCTTTTGTCAATCCAAATACAAAATGAACTATGTCAAAAGTCAAACAGCAAAATAGTGCACACTGCAACAGTAAAAGGCGGCTGGAAAGTGGCGGTTTCAGTGAGAAAAATGAGTGGCAGTGGTTTAAATGATCAAGTGACAGCTGAAGCAAGTTTAGATGATCATAATAGATGTGTGCAAGCACTCAAACAGCAAAGAAAAATGCCACAGCAAAATATGATAGGTCCACTTCCTATTTTGAAGCAATGCTACGGGTTTAAGATGTGAATTGGTGAAATGGTGCAAAAGTGACCAAATGAATAGTAAGGATCAATTTTGATGCACCAAATATATGTGTGGATCACAATTTGACTTGTTGAGTTCCAATTTTAAAGCAAAAATTGGAAAGTCAAACTATGATTTTGCAGATTTGATGAAAATGGACCAAAACAGCATCTGAAACAAGTTTGAATTAGTGAAATACACTTGCACAAACAGTTACAATGCACAGAAATTCACTAAAACACGAATTCACTATGAGAGTTGCCAATTATGCAGCAAAAATACATTAAATGTGCAGCAGATTTGAAAAATTTCAGTGAAGCAAAGCTGGCTGGATCAATCAAACAAATAGAACCTAATGATCTAGATCTAGCTTGAGAATACTATAAGCTAGGAAAATTAAATTGACCTAAAACACAATCAAAGAAGACACAGCACGGTGCAAAGGCTGGAATACACTTGCAAAATTACACTCGGTCATACCAAATTTCTGCAACTCACATATGCTGTAAACGATTCAGTGGTGAATTGAAGTTGTGATCAGTGGAAATATATTTAGAAACTTGATTTAAACTTGTTGATCACTGCAGAATCAATCAAATTTAACTGAAACAGTTATGTAGCAGATGAAACCGAGACAGCATTGATGCAGAATTGTAAAAATTGAATTTGGATGAACTCAACAATTCAATTTGCAATTCTGTGATTCTTGTGAATTGAAATCATCTTAGACACATCTAAGATCATTAAGAAAACTTGATTGAAGCTTCAGACTCAAAAAAAAAAATAAAAATTGGACAACAGAGGGTGTAAACTATCAAACCGAAATCACGGTTTTATGCAGAGTTTTCAACGTTACACTCTCGAACAGTGCTCGAAACTTCTTTGATCCACGCTAGGCAATGCCTCATTGCATTATAGGATCAAAATAGATCTAGAAAATGCATTGAACACACAGCAAAAAGAAAATCACACGCTAAACAGAATCAAAACACGTAACAGAGAAGAAAAATTGCAAAACACTTGCACATGACTTAGACAATACGGATCTGAAATTAGAAGCTGGAATTCAACTAAAATCAATCAATTGCACCGATTAAAATGAGAATGACACACTATAGAATAGTGAATGAACAGAAGAATTCACTCAAAACACGAAAATTAAAAAGAAAAAAAATTCAATGGAACAGTACAAGAAGAGCAACACATGACAGAAAAAAAAAAACGGAGCAATGATAAAAGAGCACTTAGCTCTTGATGTGTGGATGAGATAGGTGAGCTCTTGATACCAAATGATAGGAACGTTCTCCCCCTTCACGAAGGAAGAAACTCCTGGACTTAGGCGTGGCAGCGGATGGATGCACGGTGAAGAAGATCTGATGCACGTGAAGTGTTTGACGGAATGTGTGATTGAGTTTGGATGATTCTTGGAAGTGGAATTTCTAGCTCAGACGGCTTTCCTAGAGGGAAAGGAGCTAGCGGAGGCTTTTGCTAAAGCAAAAAAAGCTATGAACTCGAAGGTTTTAGCAGCTGGAAGAATTTCAACAGCATAACACTAATTCTCATTCAAGTTGAAGATTACAAGTGGTGGTGCTCCTCTTTTATAAGAAGAAGAAGAGCTATGAGGTGTGCAGAGCAAGCTATCAATTGGACATGTGCTGGAATGAAGTGTGAAAGGTGTGTTTCACGTGCAAAGTGTGGAACATGAGCTATACTAGGTTACATGAGCTGAAATGGTATAAAATCACGTGAAAAATGCGTGGAAATAGTGCTCCACATGTGAGCCTCGGCCAGCTTCTTTGTTGCACATGGAAAATGGCATAAGTGTGACTAGCTTGGTGTTTTCCATGTGCAATGTGTTTAGCAAGTACTAGCCGTGAGTGATGCATTATTCTTTCCTTTGGTGATCTACAAAACAAGTAAACATATTTAGTTAAGATGAATCATGCTAAGACACGTTAGAAAGTAAAAGTAAGTTCTCAATCAACTTCCCTTTCATAGTCTTAGTGTAGCTGATACTTCTTTTGATGGGAAGTCCCTTTAGGGGATGCCATCGCAACCCCTAACACTCTCTACTAACAAACTAACCTCCTTTCCCGCCTTTAATTTCCTCCCCTCATATACTCTTAACTTCCTAACATATTTACACCCATATTTGAACAGGTGTGATTTGCTTTACAGTTTTGACTGGGAAATGTCTTCACCTCCCTTTGAATTCTGTTTGTTTTTCTGCAGTTCCTACTTCATCTTTGTTTTTTTTTTTCAATTTTGTAGACGGTAACAAATATAAAGGTGGCATCTATATGGTCTTTGAATACATGGACCATGATTTGACTGGTCTTGCTGACAGACCAGGGATGAGATTCACAGTGCCCCAAATTAAGGTATTATTGTTAATGTTAAGTGTTGATTTCTATATTATTAGTATTAGTATTAGTATTTTAATGATGCTTGAGTTGTGTTTTTTCCATCACCAGTGCTACATGCGACAGCTTCTAACTGGGCTGCATTATTGTCATGTAAATCAAGTACTTCACCGTGATATCAAAGGTGTCTTTCTGCCTCAATCTTTCAAAGATTCATATAAAGGTTTTGATTATAGATCTTATCAAATCTATTTCTCCTATTTAACCTGTTATGTTTTGTTGCAGGTTCAAATCTTCTCATAGATAATGAAGGTAATCTGAAACTTGCTGATTTTGGATTGGCACGGTCATTTTCTAATGAGCACAATGCAAATCTTACTAATCGTGTCATCACATTATGGTACAGGTAATTCGTGCTCTTACGAAGTTTTTAATTTTAACCCACTAAGCTTGTATGCGAGGGTTGCATGCATACACGTTGATTTATTTTCATTTTATATTTAGACCCCCTGAGCTGCTGCTTGGGACAACGAGGTATGGGCCGGCTGTAGACATGTGGTCTGTGGGGTGCATCTTCGCAGAGCTTCTTCATGGGAAGCCTATATTTCCTGGAAAAGATGAGGTTAGTGATAAAATACTAGTGTGAAATTAGGTTAAAGTATTAGTGGTTCTTGGGAAATTGTTTAGTGCTGCTTGGCATACAGCCATGTTTTAATGCCTGGATTATTTCATATTTCTTCAAATACTTGGTGCGAATCTAAATATTGCTTTTATCTGCAAATGTTTGGATTATCGTGTGGTTTACTCAGCAGGGTTTGATGGAATGGTAATAATGCTGTCTGTTTTATTTCTAGATCAGACCTATGTTTTGTTTTCATTCCTTTTCTTTCTTATACAACATGTGGCCTTCAATGTATGTACCCTTGGTACTTGATTATAGTACAGCTGGAAGGTAATGCATGTTTTCTTCACAACTATTGTAGCCCGAACAATTAAATAAGATTTTCGAGCTGTGTGGAGCACCAGATGAAGTGAACTGGCCTGGTGTTTCTAAGACTCCTTGGTATAATCAGTTTAAGCCAACAAGACCAATGAAAAGACGTCTACGGGAAGTTTTCAGACAGTAAGTGTCAGTATGAGAATAAGTAATTCTGCATGGTTTTTATCTCCTCCCCGCCCTAAAAAATGAAAAAAATAATTGTGTTGATCTTTATAGCTTTTCTCTCTGACTGAATTGTAGTTTTGATCGTCATGCTCTGGAATTGTTGGAGAAGATGCTGACACTTGATCCTGCTCAGGTATATTTTTAATTGCTGAATAAATGTTCAGTTATTTCATTTTATATGTTTCAACTTTCAAATACCTGATATTCCTGTTTTCTTACACTACCCCGACTCTTATAATTTGATATTATTTAATTGAATGTTTTTATCCACTATTATTAAAGTTATCTAAACTACTGGACGGATTACCTTCTGGGATAATGACAGCAATGGTATCATGTGGTTTTGGTTGAGTGGCTGATGTTACATGATCAAAACGATCAAAAGAAAGAAAAAATAATAAAAAATGGCAGTATTGGTGTGAGATTAAACTGAGAAAAATATATTCATGTCAGTCAACTACATGAATTGTCCATGCAGGTGGATAAATCCTTTAGGCTTATCAGTAACCTCGTTGGTAGAAAAAAATTATTTCTTAAATTACAAGTAAAGTCATTAACTAAACCACTTAAACCGTATAATTTTATAGCTATTTTCTGGAATGGAATTTAATCTGGGATGTTATTAATTAAAATTAACTAATTTAACTATTTTGTTAGTCTTGGTGAATTGGTTTTTGACTTTTATAAAAGAATGGGGAGAAGTATTCTAAAACATGATACATTGTCGTTTTTGGTGTAACCCAATGATAGTTTTATTCAGTGGACATGTCCTTTTTTGGATGGCTATTCTTGATCTGCATCCTAATATTTTTTGCCAATTTGATTTATCAACAGAGAATTACTGCGAAGGATGCGCTTGATGGTGAATATTTCTGGACTGATCCATTACCATGTGATCCTAAGAGGTATGGCCTCGCATGATAAGACCAATCTTTTTGGAAGAATCATTTTCTGTTTGGGAGAGAACTCTCTTTCTCTGTAGGAGCTGAGCTCTGTGGGCACTGGGGACTTTTTCCCTTTTGCATTTACTGTCAGATTTTCAGAAATCAAAGAATATATTATATTCACTTATATTTGTTTTCCTTTGTTATTGCTTTTTGAGATTTGATTCCTGACATTATATCATGTGTTGTTTCCCATTTACGCGTGTTGCTTCTATCAACGATCATTTACGGTTTTTTTTTTTTCAACTCACTATTACTTTTGTGTTTGCCTTAGTTTACCCAAATATGAGTCATCTCATGAGTTCCAGACCAAGAAAAAGCGCCAGCAGCAACGACAAAATGAAGAAAATGCCAAGCGTCTTAAAATGCAGCATCCTCAACAGCATTCACGCCTGCCCCCTATTCAGCAGGCTGGACAACAGCACCCTCAAATGCGGCAAGGTCCTAACCACCCTATTCATGGGTCTCAACCAGGAGTTACGGCTGGGCCTAGCCATCATTATGGGAAGCCTCGAGGTCCCTCTGGTGGGCCTGGACGGTATCCTCCTGGTGGGAACCCTGGTGGGGGATACAATCACCCAAATCGTGGAGGTCAAGGAGGAGGAGGAGGTGGCAGTTATGGCAGTGGGCCGTATCCTCCCCAAGGACGGGGTGCATCATATGGTTCAAGTGGTATGCCAGGTGGTTCCAGTGGCGGTCCTCGTGGTGGGGGTGGTAGTGGCTATGGTGTTGGAGCTCCAAATTATCCTCAAGGTGCTCCTTATGGTGGATCAGCAGCAGGACGTGGTTCAAACATGATGGGTGGTAACCGCAACCAACAGTATGGTTGGCAGCAGTGAAACCCTTTCTTTTCGTATCATATTGTTGGTATTGTAATTTGGTGACACTATGGTAGTTGATGAACACTTGTAGAAAGATCAGCATAGTGATGGATTGAGTTATTGAGAAAAAGCTTCTATTCATTGATTATTGATATTATATAATAGTAGTATGATTACTTGAACTGCAATGGAGTGTTTGAGGCACCTAGCATGATGCTCTTTGTCCTTGAGGCAGAGAGAGCATGATGAAAGAAGGGAAGAGAACCTTTTAATGCTTTGTGTAGTACACATTTATTATTTTATGCCTTAGATTTCTCTAGGACATGTACTAACGAAAACAGTATACTTAGAGATGTATAACAGGTTACTGTTGTAGCTGACACTGTTTTTCTGGGAATCTAGAGTACCGAGTCTTGTTTTATTTATTTTCGAACTTTTGTGATGCTTTGTAACTTTTTATCCTAATGTGAAGGCAAACATATCAACTTACATTTGTGTAAGTAGCTAAAAATAGAAGGTTAATGTTCAGTTTGGTTCTTAAAAGTACCATAGGTGTTATATTGGCCTGCAAAGTTTTATTTTATTTTATTTGTGTATGTATATTTATAAATGTTTTTAAAGATACAACTTAGAATAAACCTATTTGTAAACCACACTTTTAGGAATCAGTTTATATAGATTAGTATGCTGCATATCAAATGTATAACCGTAACTCTGCAAAATATGAAATTAGAAATCAAATCCTAAATTTACGGGAAAATAAACACGTGAAATAGTTGTTAGCTGGATATTTATAATTAATAAAAGCAAGATTTTAAATTACTATTTGCTTGTTACAATATATTATACATATTTGTAACGAAAGCTGACATAGGTGATTATTGAAGTTACAATATATAAACTTTACCTATTTAAATAATGACGAAGCATATCTACCATAAACCGACATTGTCTCCATAAACAGATTGATAATGCTCGTGGCAAAAATCTAGAGTCAATTTCATATGTAATGAAAAGGCAGGTTTCAGTGTGGTCTGGGTAATAAGATATTTTCTTACGAACACCACTTGAATACAAGCTGATATTTTCGGCATTTCTTAAGCCAATACGTTTAGTGTTTGCGTCTGCATAATTTACACCAGTGCTCAATTCTGACAACGTGTTTTTCTGTTTTGAAGCTTGAAACTAAGTTACGATTTTCTCTTCAGAAGGAATTTTGAAGAATCAAAGGAGAAAAGATATATCTTGACCTGACTCTTAAGTAACGTATATACTTGAACAAGTTTCCTAGTGAACTAAAGGAGTTTTCATCTCTAAAATATCATTAATATTCGATTCTAAGTTCAATGATATTGACAAAATTTAAATTATTCTTGTGAAAGTCAACTAACAGCTAGTATCACTAGTAGAAAAACGTTGATTAACGTCGGTTATTTTAGACTTTTAACGTCTACAAAACAACCGAGGTCATTTCCCGTGATGTCAATGGGATGTCGGACATGAATATAACCAATGTCTATAGTGACGTCAGTCAGTGCTATGTCCGACTCACTGAACGTCAGAGTAGGACTAACTGGACGTCTAAAGACATTATATAGACGTCGATCTAAGCAATAACCGACGTCGAAGAGGCACTAAAGACTTCGAAATTGACACTAACTGACGTCTAAAAGGTACTATAGACGTCGGTGTATACATTAACCGACGTCTAATCCAGTGGTTGTGTTTTAGTGCAGTTTTGTTCCCATCTTTGGATAGCCTAGTAGCGCAATCTCCTTTTGCTAGTTTCCCCCCAAAAAAAAAGCTTGCGTCTTTTGAATTTCTTATGGGTCGTTTCAACCCAAAACCGAACCTGGGTTGTTGCTTAGTTCCATTTTCATCCGCAAGAGGAAAAAATCACGGCGAAACGATAACTAGGCAACCTAGGGTCATTTTTGGGTTGAAACGACCAAAAGAAATTCACAAGACACCGCTTTTTCTGGGAGCTAGCTAGCAAATGGAGAATGTGTTACTACGTTATCCCAAGAAAGGAACAAAGCTACACTAAACACAACACAAAGAAATCAAATTTTAATCAGTTGAACCAGAAGATAATCGATGAAAAACTAAACAAAGTTTAAACAGTAAGCATAAAAAAAAACCACGCACCTAGGATGCAATGCCACAAGAGAGAAAAAGGAGAGGAGGAAGACGATAAATATATCAGAAACAACAATAGAATGCCACAAGAGAGAAAAAGAAGAGGTGCAGCAAGCGAGAAAAAGAAGAGGTGCCACAAGAGAAAAAGGAGAATAGGAAGACAATATCAGAAACTGGATGCCGCGAAGAGTTTGCGGTTTACTTAAAATGAAATTGGGCGTCGGTTTCTCCAGAAACCGACGTCTATAGTCACCTAGACGTCGATTATCTCACTAATATGATGTCCAAGTTAACATTTAAACTGACTTTTTGAATACCCATTAGACGTCAGTTTCCAGGGGAGCCGACGTCTAGGAAGCTGAATCGATTGACGTTTGATTTCCTGCCATTGATGTTCACGACAGTTGTGATGGGCACCGACGTCTATAATAACGTAGACGTCGGTGCCCTTCTAGCCGACGTCTAAGGCCCTCGAGTTTGGTGAACATCATTAATTACAGGCATATAGACGTCGCTTCCCCTCAACACCGACGTCGAAATTGAAGAATTTTTTGTCTTCCCGCCTTTCAGACAGGCCTTAGACGTCGCCTTTTGACTACGTGACGTCTAAGCGCCTGTGAATTAGGTGACATCGCATTAATTGCAACCCAGTAGACGTCGGCCCTCGTTAACACCAACGTCACTGGACTGTCTTCTCACCTACCTCAGGCCATTAGACTTCGGTTTGCGGCAGTGGAGACGTCTACAATATCATAGACGTCGCCTGAACTTAAAACCGACGTCTACTTTACCAAGCTATTTACGATAATGCCACCGTCCACTCATATACGTCGGGTTACCCACAAACCGACGTCTTCTGGGTGACGTTAAACAACGTTTTTGCACTAGTGTATCCTGTAATTAAGCTAATATAATTCCTATAATTAGATTATTATATCTCTTTTATATACCTGATTTTGATAATAGTTTTATGCATATGTACCTATCTTCAATGCATAATAAGACACATTCAAATTATTTCTCTTTTACATGGTATTACGAGTTTATCTCTGATCTAGACTTTGCCTCTTTGCGTTTGACGTTGTGCTCTTCTTCTTTTGTTGCACCTTCTCCTACTCCAAAGTTGTAGGTGCTCCCAACAACTATTGCACCTTTCCTCCATAAAACAACCTACTTTCGCACTTTCGCACTTTCACTTCCTTCATCAAATCGCGTGTTGTCCTTCTTCTTTCAGCAATTGTCTCGTGATGTCCCCTGCTTTAGCAACTACGTGTCGCCACCTGCCAGCCCAATCGTCATCTCTTCTTTCAAGCATACACATGTGTCCCATCATTGACATCATGTCTTCAACTAACTTCGATCTTGTCTCCTCCTCTTCGGGTAAAACTAAATTTTGTTGAGATTGTTGATAAGGGAAGCACTGGTTTAGATAATCTTAATCTCACAGTGCTTAGTTCACTCTGTTTTTGATGATGTCAACACATTATTAATAACACGTGTTTTGTTATGTGTTACATGTTCTGTTGCTTATTGATTGATATCTTGTTGAACATGTTTTATGTTGATTTTGATATGTTAATGCACATTTACTGAGCTTGTATATGTTACAGCATTTTTGGTTGCATTACACATTATTTCGAAGAAGAAAACCACATGCACTATTGTGAACTTAAACTGTGTGGCAAATCTGATATTTCAAGTCGACTTCATTATTAATTGAATCAACTAAGACTGAAGACTTTGCACAGATTTTCAAATACTATGCTATGTGAGATTTTGCATTCAAAAAAATTTCAAAATGTATTGTTATGTCAAAGTCGACTATGTGCGCTTTGTATTAGACTTTGTTAGTTGTTTTATTTGAGATTCTGTTATGCTTGCGAACAGTAACGACTATATTTTTAAAAATTAGTTAAACATTGAATGAGAGTCAACTGTATTGAATGCGGAATTAATTTCTTTAACCTGACAGCTACTAATTTGACTTAACTGTTATTACTGTCAGAAGACAATCGACTGTATTAGTAGCTTAGTCGACTACAGGAACGTCTGTTTTATAGAAATCTATAAATAGACGAGACCTGAGTTATTTCAGAGAACTTTTGGAAATCTAACATTTTCATATTCTATTTCAGATTGTTTCTCTATGATTTAGAGCTCCAAGAACTCATCAAGAAGATCGTGGTGATTATTCTTTGAAGAGGTTCTGAAGGAGATTTCTGCTGTGCTTATTGCTTGATCATTATCCGCATAATTGAGGTGTTCTCTGGTTGTTCGAGAATTGTTTTGCATTCCGTGGTGATTTCTGTTGTACCTATTGTGATTATAGGGGGTAGACTTGTGGAGTCTGGTACACTTTGAGGATTGTTCAAAGTGGGTTGCAGATTGCAGAAGAGGGGATATCTTGCTGCAAATCTTGTTGTTTGTATTGCCTATATTTTGGTTAGAAGGTTAGAGAGGTGTTTTATATTTTTGACGTGGAGGTTCTATAAAAGCCTTGTTGTAAAAACCTTGACCATTATAGTGCATTTGCTTCCTGGGATTGGAAGGACACTGGATGTAGGCATTGAGGCTGAACCAGTATAAAAACCTGCGTTTGAATTCTCTATCCCTATATTTTACATTCAGTCGACTCTGCTTTTTACGTAGTCTACTTTGATTTTCCGCAACACTTAAATTTCTATTACTTGCGATTCAAGAAAATTAGTAAAGTTTTATACTTTGTGAAAAAGATTGCGAAAAGACTCTGATTTTGAAAACTCATCAATTCACCCCCCTTTTGGTGTTAAAACGAAGCCAACCTGTTTTCCAACAAATTTCAACCCACACTCGCAAGCACTAATATAAAAAATAACATTCCTTTTATGTTGGACATAGAGAATGTTAAATATAGTGAAAATTATATATAAGATTAATCTCCCTTGCGTTGAATATACACATAGGGTACTCTATTTATAATAGAAGAGATATGGATTAAGTTCATAATACAAATAAGAAATAATAACAAATTAACTAAAGATAAAAGATAAATTCAAGATAAACATAAGATATCTATCGAAGATATAATATATCTAACACTCCCCTTAAGCTGGTACATATAAATTGTATCTACCAAACTTGTTACTAATATAATCAATATAGACTTAGTGAAAATATATGTTTCAGCACTCGAGTGACACCAAATTGTTAATGATTTGTGAAGATGATATAGAAGATGAAATAGCAACCCATAAAACTCCCTCTGAGCAATAAATTTGGGAGGTTGCTCTATATAGATCTCTTCTTGCAAATCACTGTTAAGGAAAACATTGTTAACATTTAGTTGATAAAAAGACTATTGTTGAAGAGCCACCATGACTATAAATAAACTAACAAATAAGTAATAATAACAATTAACTAAAGATTAAAGATAAACTTAAGATATCTATTTAAGATATAATATATGCGATAGAGAAGAAGCATTATGCTATATGGGTTGAACCTTTTGAAACTCGTGCTTGGGCTATTAAAGTTCTTCACCATACCATCCCTCAACTTATGAAGGAACGTCTGGTTCCAACTTATGCTAATCACGAATATTAGACCACTCTTGATTCTACTATACTTCAGTGGATCTACACCACCATCTCTTTTGATCTCCTCACCACTTTTATGGAGAAAGGATCCCTGACTATGACTACCTGGAATCGTTTAGCTGCCAATTTTATAGACAACTAGAATTCTCGTGTTGTTTCTCTCGAGTATGATTCTCTTCCACTCGCATGGATACCTTTAAGAATGTTTCTGCATACTATCAATGACTCAAACAAATCTCTGATTAATTGACGAAGTAGTCATCGTTTGGTACTACAACCAATCTTTGGTTTGTCTAAGTCCTTTTATGGTGTAGCCACCTTGATACGTTAGAGAAACCCTTTGCCTTCCTTCCTTCAGGCCCATTTTATGATGACTTTCTAGGAATCTAGTTTGGTGAAGATGCAAATAATTGCTTCTAACACCGCCATGCACACTTCAGCCCCAAAGGACAATGATCACTCCTCGTAGCAACGCTCCAAACGTCACTCAAACAATCATTATAGGTCTAGTTACAATCACAGTAATTAGGGTCACTCTGGTGGATGTAATCACCATAGTGGATCCTGCT
This sequence comes from Vigna radiata var. radiata, assembly GCF_000741045.1. Classification (NCBI taxonomy): domain Eukaryota; kingdom Viridiplantae; phylum Streptophyta; class Magnoliopsida; order Fabales; family Fabaceae; genus Vigna; species Vigna radiata. Next base: position 254,229 of record NW_014541973.1, on the reverse strand, counting down.
TAAATCATTCCTTTGGTTTGTGTACTTCTCATGTTGTAGCTTATTTTCCATCATGTTGCGATTCAAAGGAAGATTAATATTTGGCCGGATTGTATATGCACCTGTGATGATAACGTGTGATTATTATAAAATTTTATGTGTCAATAATAAAATCAATCCAAAGATAGATTCGTTATTGGACATGTTCTTCTTTTCAATGTTGATCATTACACCAATATACCTCTAGCAGTTAATATTACTGTCCAAAGACTTGATATTGATGGGGCATTGGGTGTCTTGAAATGGGATAAACCATTATTTGAATATATTTATATAATTACTGATTTTACGATGTTTACTTAATTCTTTTGTTTCTCTTGTATAAAATACAGTTACGATAACTTCAATATTTGCCAACTTAAATTCAGTTTTGGTTATCAACGGTACAAATTTTAAGCATTGGAAAGACAACATAAAGATAATTCTTGGCTGCATGGATCTCGACCTCACATTAAGGATTGAGAAACCTCCTTCTCTTAAGGATTCAAGTACCTCTGAAGAGAGGAGAGAATATAAGAAGTGGGATCGCTCAAATCGCATGTGTTTAATGGTCATTAGGCGCGACATACAGAAATACAAGAAATATAGAAGATTCCCTATTGTCAATACCCAATTTCGTCCGGATAATTAAACAAAAATATTTAAAATTAAAAAGAAGTAATAAAATAAAAGGCAAAGATAAGTTTCATATTTATTTTGCTCTCAAAAAAAAATATAATAAAAAAAAAAACAAAAAAAACTTTTGTTTTGTCCTCTTTTTCTTTACCCTTATTTCATTTTGTTTTACTTATTTTCTGTTTATCTTTTGTTTTATTATTTTTTTTTATTTTTTTTATTTTTGTTTTATTATTATTTGTTTTGTTTTATTTTATGTTGTTTGATTTTATTTTATTTTATTTTACTCTTTTTATTTGTATTGTTATTTCATTCCATTTTATTTCATTTTTGTTTTATTTTATTTTATTTTACTTTTTATTTTATTTTATTTTATCCTGTTTTGTTTTATTTTATTTTTATTTTTTTATCTTATTTTAATTTACTTTTATTTTCTCTCTTTTTCGGTTTTTTTCATATATTTCACTTTTACATTATTTTATTATTATTATTATTATATGGTTTTTCTTTTTAATTTGTTTTTATATTTTTATATTTTTATATTTCGAAATTTAAAAAAAAAAAAAAGAAGAATTTTCTTAAATAACATGTGCATGTTGTGATCATTTGAGAAGAGAGAAGAAGAAACCATAATAACCAAAGTAACAGGAAAGGATTTGGTTCCTATTTCTTCTCACGTTGAACCGGTGAACTGCATACATTCATAATTAGAAAAAATTTGAATATCTTGTTTATCATCCAATACAACAAACATGTACAAAGGAAAAAGGGAAAAAGAGAAGGAATGTAATAGTCAACTTCGTAACTTCGTTCTTTGGAAAGACGTTCTTTTCATTATCTCCACCCCTTCCTAAGACATTTTTCATACTGCAACACACAACGAACGCTTCTACACGCAACGATTTTTCGTTTTCTGGAAAAAAACTTCTGTGCCTCTTGTTTTCCTGCCAGCGACTATACATCAAAAGGGAATGGCGTTTGACGAGGGGGACGGCTTCGGCGGGCGGCTTTGGCAGGTGACTCTGGATCCGGTGAATACTCTCGAACAGAGGGACGAAAAGAAAGTTGACTTCCCTAAAGAAGGGGGATTTCATTCACCATCAGAAGGACATGAGAACAGAGAGCACAAGAGGATCACAAAAAAGGAACACCATTTACTCACCATCAGAGAACGAAAGAAGCACCTTGCCATTACCAATCATCACTACTCGAGAAACAGAAAACCTCACCATCACACCATCACAAAAGCATAACAAGAGCACGCAGTCATAGAAAAGAATACAACAAGGGCACCGAAAGAGAGCTTTGGATACTAAGTTTCATCTACAACATACCATTGTCACCGATCATCACCAATCGGGAAGAAGGGGCCTCACGGCCAGAGAAGAGGAGAAACATTTGACTTCACCCGTTCTTTAAAGCGGCGGAGGTAAGTTGTCATCTCTAAGCTTGGTCGTATGTGAATGCATGACTTTCTATTAGATTACATGTCTCCATTACGTTACACGTTTTTGTTACATGTTTGGAAATGAATGAATGATGTGTGGTTGTTTTCGTTTGCTATGAGATATACTATGTTGATCAAAACAGCACGAAATGTAGTTTCAACAAATCCCATCAAATTTAAGCATCAGTAGAGGCCAAGTATATGTCCCTCAACATCAAAAGTTCAATACCTGTTAGCACCCAGAAACCACACAAATAGAAGCCAACAAAAGCAAAATCCCACAGCCCATCTTTCATCCGTAAACCACTCAACAAGCATAGTTTCATCATATACCTCCATACTTTCACCATGGGAAGTCTCGTGGAAACGCCTTATCTTTCCCTTCTTAGAAGGCACTGACGGTATGAGTTTTTGTAATCCTCCAAAGCTCTCGACACTCTTGAAACATCATGAGAGCCTCATCCAGAATGAAGCGTTGCTTCCTCTTTCATTCTCCATAGGCAAAGAAGGTAAATGTCACCTAATCTGCTGCTTAAGGCGCCATTCACCATGGCTTCCAACTTATTTCTCTCGGCCTGCATTCTTCATCCTGTCACAGCTCCCCTGCATTTAAAAACCAAAGAAGAAACATGTACCAAATCAATAACCCAGTCCTTCCCCATCACCGTGTCTTCATGCACCATCCTCAAACCAGATCTGCTTAAGCCCTCCTGATCTCTCCATTCCCTGTCAAAGTTGGAACGAATTCAAGAAACGAATCAAATTCTATTTAAGGGAGAAAACAACAGCTTGAAGTTGAAAACATGAAAAAATCCCATAAATGTGAGAATTCCACTTCAAACAGAGCGTGAATAAGAACAAGAGGGGTTAAAACACTGGTGTTTCGATTCTGATCGCGAGGATGAGGAATTGGTTAAAGGATCATTGCTCAACTTGAATGAGTATCAAGCTTTATCCGTGTGGGAGGAGGACAAAGGGGTGACGAGGCCGTGGTTGGTAGCACTGCGGTTTGCATCTCAGTTGATTGGGTTCGCTTAAAACGGCGATCATCGGAGAGAGGAATGTTTTCGGCGACGACCAAGGATTTGGTCTGGCTTTCGTAGAGGAGCGGAGCGGCGCTGGCGGGAAGAAGAAGATCTGACGCCGTGTCTAGCGGCGACCCCGATCGCGTTTGGAGTCGCCGATGACACCTTAGGCTAGGCGGTAGTCCGGCGCGGCAATCACTGCTGATGGATGGCGGTGCGAGCAGCATTTTCGGCTGCAATCAGTGGCGGCTGGTCTCGCCGGTGAAACGGAGCTTGCGTCTCGGCGAGTTCGCTTTCCGTTCGCGCGAAGAAGAAGATGCACGATGGTGGTCCAGCAACCGCCGGCAGCCCTTCCGATGAAGTCGCTGGCGACGCCATGGACGGCCCCTCACGGTGGCCATTAGACTGAGGCGGGGACAGAGTGAGTGGTGACGGCGGCAGTGAATGCTCTTGACTCCAGAGGGGAGGTTTGGATCTCTGAGACATACAGTGATAAAATGGGACGAGAATGAGGGAACCCCTAATTTATGATGGGAAAGTTTGGGCCTACTTATGGGGCCAGCTTCCTTTTTTTTAAAAAAATATATATATAAAAATAATAAAAATAGATACATATCACAATAACAAAAAAACCTAGCTTTTTGAATTAGATGTTCTGGCCAGAGGTGGGCCAAATGACAGCTCTGCGCACACCCCTCCTTCCCACATAGGCACCCCTTCGTTTTTTTTCTGGCTGGGCCTTAAGCCCATTGGAACTTCTGAAAACTCTAATAAAGAGTTTGGCACCCATTTTCACTAGGGCTTTGGCCCATTAAGTTGTTAGCATTAGATTTAATTTGCACACCCTATTTTCTCATTTAAGTACCTCTAAACTTTTATTTATTAATTTATCTTATCATTTTATTTTTATTTATTTATTTTCCCTTTCATTGAGTTTACTTTTTTTATTTATTTTATTTTATTCTTATCTTTTTTTTATTCTTTATATTTTTCATCTTAAATATTTATCTACTTTTTTAAATATAAAAATAATAAAAATATTTTAAAAGGTTTAAGCACACGTGCGACCATTCGCGTCAGCCTTGTGTTAAAACCTTTTCCTCCTTCTCTCAAAAATAACAAAAATATTTTAAAAGGTCTAAGCACACATGCGACCATTCGCGTCAGCCTTGTGTTAAAACCTTTTCCTCTTTCTCTCAAGAAATAACCAAAATATTTTAAAAGGTTTAAGCACACGTGCGACCATTCGCGTCAGCCTTGTGTTAAAACCTTTTCCTCTTTCTCTCAAAAATAACAAAAATATTTTAAAAGGTTTAAGCACACGTGCGACCATTCGCGTCAGCCTTGTGTTAAAACCTTTTCCTCTTTCTCTCAAGAAATAACATAAATATTTTAAAAGGTTTAAGCACACGTGCGACCATTCGCGTCAGCCTTGTGTTAAAACCTTTTCCTCATTCTCTCAAGAAATGACAAAAATATTTTAAGAGGTTTAAGCACACGTGCGACCATTCGCGTCAGCCTTGTGTTAAAACCTTTTCCTCCTTCTTTCAAAATAACCAAAATATTTTAAAAAAAGGTTTAAGCACACGTGCGACCACCCGCGTCAGCCTTGTGTCGAAAACCTTTTCTTTCTTCTTCTTTCAAAAAAAATCAACAAAAAATATAAAACATCATGTTTCCAAACAATTTCTCAAACAAATTTTCCAAACGACAAAGAACTACGTAACCCTGATTTCTCAGTCTGACTGAGAATACGTAGGAGCAAGGTCAATCCTTGTCGGGCACATAAAACACAAAAAATATTTTGTTTTCTTTAGAGTTTTATTTTTTAGGGGAAATTAAACATTTTGCAAACCACATCAAATTCGCATATTTAGTTAAAGGTACTGCCTTAGGGCAGGCGTTGTGGGGGTGCTAACACCTTCCCCACACGTAACCGTCTCCCGAACCGAATCTCTGGTTTTCGTGGACCGTGCTTTATCATTTGATGGTTTTTCCATAGTTTTTCAGAATAAACTATGGTGGCGACTCCAAATCTCTTTTTCAAAACGTTATCTTTTTTGGATCGTCGTCCCGTCGCGATTTTTCGGTTGCGACACCTATGTTTCAGCGGTAGGGAATTTGATGTATGTCCAAGTATTTACACATCCGGTTATAGCATACATAGTTGGGGTTTTGGGCAAATATTTAAGTAATTCATGAATGGATCTTTGGAAAGCAGGCAATAAAGTTATAATTTTTTTTCAAGAGAACAAAGGTTTATAAGCTCACGTATATAGGGTCAGACGAATAAGAGATCATCAAGTATTCTGACAATTTTGTAGGATGCCAAGATAGTTTAAGATACACTTCATGTTACATTTTCATGTTAGCTGGTGGTGTGGTTTCTTGGTCTAGTACCAAGAAAACCCTTATAGATTTATCCACTATGACTGTAGAATTTGTAGCATCTTGTGAGACATCAAATCAAGGTATATGACTGATTTTTGTCATAGGGCTGCGTATTATGAAAGGAATTGAAAGACCAATTAGGTTATATAGTGACATCAAATCAGTTCTTAAAGAAAGAATACAAGGTGGATGGATTTTCATAGAACACTTAGGGACAAACTCCTTGATAATATATCCTCTTAATAAGGCAATCACACCCAAGGTCTTTCATGAGCATATTACTTATATGGGTATTTTACAGTTTGAGGAATCTTTGGTTCAGTGGGAGTTAGTCATCTTTGTGTGTTTGTGTTCTATGTTTAGTTTTCATGTTTGTATACATTCTGGTTTATTATTCGGATATTACACTCTATACGATAAGGTTATTATGATGATCTCATTAAGATGAAGTAAGGACCAGTTGAAAATAGACGTGTATAGGTCACCTTCACGTAATTTTCATGCTACACATTTCATGATGTATCCATGTCATTTGGTTATGTCAGCATTAGTGATCACTCTTGGGTTTAGTTGCGATTGTTGCAATTAAAACTGCTTTGGTTCTACATGCGGATATAATCAATGGACGAGACTTTTAGATATACTCAAGGTATAATGGCAATTTTGAGCTCATAAAGTCTAACACATTTGTAAGGATTTATATATATATATATATATATATATATATATATATATATATATATATATATAACAATTATTAAATGTGTAGGACCATTATATTTTATTAGCCAATTTTATAAAGTGATCTAATTAAGATAAATATGACTAAGGGTATATTTGTCATAAAAGAATATTGTGTAGAGACCAACAATAATTTTAATTTGTTGAATGGGGCAAATTATAATTATTGAAATTAAAGAATATTAATCGTCAGAAGTTATTTAAAGGGTCATGGTCCCTATCTGTGAACACAACTATTCATTCCTGTTTCTTTCTCTTTATCCCATCAAAAGAAAAAATTTAAGGAGAAACTAAAGTACTGTAAGAAAAAAAAATCACCGATTATTTATTTATTATTTCCAATATCTAATTCAGATAGCTTTACTGTTCTAAGAATATTAGAAATTACTTTGATTAAAGAATTTATTCCTCGTTAATTGTTAATTTCTCAGTCATAAAATTCTAACATTTCTCAACCAGTTGCATGTAATTGCAAAACTGGCTGTGTCTTGGACTGTGAAGAAAACGTTAGACGTTGAAAAATTGCCTGTCTGGAGGAATGATTTTGTCATGTCACCAAAAATAGAACTGTAACATTATAGGAAGGTGTGAAAAGTTTTTTTTTTTTGTGATGAAAATTAATATTACTTAAGAACAATTATGATGTATTCATAGTTTAAATTGACTTGTGTCAGTCCAGTTACCTAAACTACTTACATAATTAATGGCTTAAATAAGGTTTATTGTTTAATATGTGGTTAATTATTGTTTTGTATACTTAATATAAATATTTGTTTCTTGTTTCTGAGTAAATGTTTTAGTTAAGTCTCTTTTATTACTTGCGTGACTTCTCGAGTTTACATGTTACTAAAGTTCAACACATGTCATATAATTTGTTGTGTTGAGAAATAGTATATATTAAGTCTTTTTTTTAACTGTATTAATAAGATATGTCACCTTATTATGATAATCATATTTGTTATAAAAATAAGTTGAGAGACTAATTCCTGTTTATGTGTTTATGTTCTTTTTGTCACCAGTACTGACAAAATGTTACTTAAGATAGAAAATATATTGAATGTTTTCTTCAGTAAATTTTAATTTTTGATTTATGTTGCTTACCTAATAAAGGATTGTCCATGCAAATTGAAGTTGAAGCATGATTTACTTTTTCTTTCTCTTTTCAAATATCATACTCTTGTCATGTCAATTTGATTAAAATCATTAATTTAGAAAAGATTAAAAGACCAAAAATGTCTCTTTGAAACTTGATTAAAAGACCAAAAATGTATTTTAGCCTAATTCTAACTAATTTCTTCTTATTTATTGATACTGTCTCCAAAAATATATTTAATTTAATTCTGATTATATTTCTTGATAGGAAGTGTTTAATTGAATTTGGTGGAATTTAGTGATGTTATTTTTATTTATCATTCTTAAAGTATGTTGTGACAAATATGAATTCTGAAAGAGAAAAAAAATGTAGAAAAAAATGAAATGAATTTTTTCATAAAGTTAAATTTAGTTTTTGTACAAGTTAAACAACAACACAGATGTAGATATATTATTTCTTATTTTACTTTCTTGGAAGTCTTTAAAGAATAATGTCTCCAAACATATCTTTAGTGTGAATAATTTGTTTTTGCTTATATTTTAGCTCGGAGGATAGCTATATATAGTTAGAACTTATAATGTCTTGTATCTGAATTCAAAATAAGTAAAGCCATATATGCCATGAGATCAACGCATTGACATTTACTTTACCTTGTTAGTGGATTCACATTCATCAACCACTAAGAAGTTCACAATCAATTCTTTGAAAGTAAACATAGTTATTAACAAGGTCATATCCCACGTTGTAGCCCTGTTGGGCTAACAATCCAACAATTGAAGGCTTACTTTTAATGTCGATGTTACTGGCTGGACCTACAGTCATGCAGAATATGTCATTACTGACTTGACTAAAAAAGCTTCCAGAATCCATAGTCAAATCTGCTCCTTCAGAAAAATGGAATGTAACCACTGGAAACCCAGCTAGATCTTTGCTGATACTACCATAATAACACAACATCCATGGGGAATTTTCAATTGTTGCTCCTCTAAAGGACCAACCAATGAGATTTCTAACTTCTTTGTAGATTAGTTTATGCACATCATCAACTAGGTAGCTGATAGTGCTGCCTGTATCAATGATGACTCCTCCTGTGCCATTCTTTTTTATCTCAAAAGTTCCTGGAGTTATGTCAAGCCTTTTCTCCCCTATACTAAAGCCTTCCATGGTGACATAATAAAAGCCATTGTGGACTTCAAAAGGGATGGAAAAACCTTCAAGATCTGCCCCTTCACCTAATACCAGTTGGTTGTAATTGTAATGAGGGTCATCCAGGTTGCCTATGCAGTAAGAAAACTTTCTACCAATTTTTGTTGCCAAAGATTCAGCTGCACTGTTTAGTCCTAGTATTCCATTGTGTCCTGGATCTGAATTGTATCCAATATAGTGGCCACATCCAAATAGTACATATAATATTTTAGAGGTACCTTCATCAGTTGTCTCAAAGACAACAGTATCACGACCATATGTTCCTGAAGCCGTGGAGCTATCTGCATAAGAGGCACTAAATGGAATAGGGTCACATTTGCAACCCTTGAAAAGACTACGGGTGGACAAATCAAACTGAACTATACTGCACTGCTAAAAACTGAACTGAACTATAAAACAGTTTAGACAAACTGAACTAAACTGAAAAACAGTTCAGACAAACTAGACTGAACTGTTTTTTGTTTTATCAAACTGAACTGAACTATACTGAATTGTACTAAATTACAGTATGAACTGAACTGAACTATTAACTGAATTGTAAACTACACTAACTGAACTATTAACTGAACTCTAAACTGCACTAAACTATTAACTGAATTGTAAATTACACTAACTGAACTATTAACTAAATTGTAAACTACATTAATTTTAANTAAACTACAATATAAACTGAACTGAACTAGTAACTATACTAATTTTAAACTGAATTGTACTAATTTTTAAACTAAATAATATAATAATACATATTCTTTTTAATTGAAATTTATTTTAATATTTATTTTATTTTATTCATAAGTGTCTAATAAATTGATTTTTAATTATTTAATATTATTATTTTCTATTTTATTTAT